>NC_053390.1:577463647-577493761 GCF_905171765.1 Bufo bufo
GTATCCCGTGTTTTGCGGATCTGTGATTTGTGGACTGTGGGTGCATGAGGACTTAGAGGGTAGGAACTATTTCTAATTAATGTTGTGAGTTTGTACGTTTTCATTAATATAAATCGATATTATAAAAGAAGGCTACCTATATTATTGCTATTTGATGTTGAATTAAATATTACTTCATAGACAAAACAGTAGTCTTTAAAAGCTATGTACACCTTTGGGGGCAGTTTTTTATTATTGCATTGTATTCGTTTTGAGCTAAAAATTCTTCGTATTTTTTTCAATAGGTCGCTTTATTAAAAATGTTGAACCACTGTTTTTGTGTAGCCTTGAGTTTCACTGGTAGCAGAATCTGAATTTTTACTCTGTTCCATCAGGCAGCTCAGCTGATGCCTCCTTATCTCTGAGCTCTGACCTTATAAACACACACTATAGCTTGATTCTTATCTTACTGATAAAAATGTGGCTTACGAATGTGCAGAATCCACCAGATAATGGCTAACTAGCAGTCATAGGAACGCTCATTAGCAATTATTTGGTGCTGTAATTGTGTCGCTGATTACCTGATGAACAAGCTCATTCGTTGGGTAAGAAATTGCTTGTGTAGGCACCTAAATCGTTTGCCGGCAGCAGATCGTGTCATGTAAACATGCACTGCTGCTGGCAAACAACAACCCTTTATGGGGATGAGTGATGGCATTAGCGATCACTCCTCTCATACTGTGGAGGAGATTACTGCATGTAAATGCAGTGGTCTCTTTCACTGAGGAGCAGGAGATTGCCAGAAAGGAAGCTTCCTTCCCAACAATCGCCTGGTGAATTTTTCTGTCTAAATGGACCTTAAAATAAATGTTTATGACCTTTTAGTAATTTAGAGATAAGATTTACTAGATGACCAGCACAAAGTGAAAGTAAAAAATACGATTCACACAGCTAGAAAAAATTTTTTTCTACAGTCAGCATGCTGATGAATAAAAATTAATGCATATGAATAAAAACACAGATATCACTGCAGCTTTTTAACATATACAATAAAGAAAGGTATCCTTGTAATCAGCATGATCAACCCTGCCAGGCAGTATGCCCGGTTTGATCATGCTGACAGAGGCTCTTTAAGCTATTTAAATATATGTAAAGCATTAAAGCAAATAAGTAGACTATGTATGTCCTACATGATCATCAACTAAGGTTGGTCCAATGGGGCTTCACTTCTGCTTCCCTTTATTATTTTCCTCATAGTCAGGAAGGAGAGGGACCTAAATGTGTACAGACATATTTCATCTCGTACAACAAGTTGAAGGGACGGGAATTCTGTGTCTTGCTATGAAATCTGCATTTTGTAATTGAATCCTATATATATATATATATATATTAAATAGCAAATAATATATTATTCTTAAATAGCAAAGCCAGATTGCAACTTTTCCCACATTTTGGCAAGTATCATTCCATACAACTGTCCTGACGCATTAGACTAAATGCACCACTACGAAGTTATTCATTTGTAAGTTACTCTAGGTCTGGTCACCTGCCTCACAAAGACTAACCCATAATATCTGGGGCATCATTTTCTTTTACCTGTTCTGTTATCTTTTTGCAGTTTATATCTGTCATTTTGCAATAAACAATACATGGTGGAGTTCATGGTGGTTTTTATTATTTTAAAAATGGTTAGCAGAAAAATAAAAAAACTCATAAAACAAAAATATATTGGAATTTTTAGTGACAAAAAAATAAAACACTTTATATTCAAATAAAAGATTAAAATACCAAAATGGTGTATAATTAATTTTATCTACTTGTATATTGGTATATTATTCAAGTAAGGCAGCACAGTGGTTTCTCAGTGGTTAGCGCTGGGGTCCTGGGTTCAACTCTGACCAAGGATAACATTGGCATGGAGTTTGTATGTTCTCCCCATGTTTGTATGTGTTTCCTCCAGTACTCCGGTTTCCTCACACACTCCAAAAGCATACTCATAGGGAACTTAGGTTGTGAGCTCCTTTGGGGACAACAAGCAATCATAATGTCTATAAGCTGGCGGAATATATCAGAACTATATATCAGTGAGTAAAATAAATGTAGAAAATGGTAAAGAGATGTGCAGCAAATCTCTGTACTATCATAGATACTACATATTGAGACGCTGTTTAGTGCCTGAAGAAGGATATGGGGAAAGTTTGCAACACATTACTTTTATTTGCTTTTAGTAGCCTAAAAATAAATTTCATGTCAGGAGGGTCACCAGAAATGAGATTGAATTGGTTGTTTTACATTGAATATCCTACTTAACAAGCTCACAAACATTAGTGAGGTCTTAATGCTATCCGTACAATGCAGCAACATCATAGAAGCCAGTGGTGGTATATATGTAACATATATATATGACATCACAATTTACCTGTGAGCAGGACTAGGACTGATTAGAAAGAGAGTATGTGCACCGACCGACTTCATGGTTCTCTATGACATCCCCCTTGCATTGTCCCATAACGGTTTCTTTTTACTAACAAGGCAGGGTTTAATTATCATGTGGAAAAGGTGTGTGCCGGCTCAGCCTCTTTCTGCTTATTTCAGGGCTGATAAAGAACTGGAGGAAATGCACTAAGCTCCCGCTGGGAGTTCAGGACATGGGGGATGTATTGTTTTAATTCTTCACAGGAAGTTCTTTTCATCTGGCCTTTCAATGTGTTGTTCTTAAATATGATTTTTTTTTTTTTTAACTATGTGAGCACGAACACTGTGAGTATCCCAGGAAATCTCCAAACTGTAAATTAGAAATTTACAGTGCTCCAAGTGATTACAAATTAAATAAAATGTTATTTAGAATATTCTAAAAAATATAGAATTTTTCCCATATTCATTTACAGAAGAGTGAAAATAGATTATTATTATTATTGTCACCATTAATCAACCTTTTCTTATTGGGCTTTAAAATAATCCACCCTTTCCCTTTGTAGATAAAAACAGGAAAGGACAACATTAGAGGTCAAGAGGAGGCTAAAATCAAGAATGTATGTGAAGATGCTGCCAAACAGGTTTTTTATGTAGTTTTTGAATCCAAAATCAGCAGTGGATTGTAAAAGAAGAGAAAGTATTAAGGACAGATGCAACTTCTCTTTTTGGAATCCACTTTTTGTTAAAATCTCATAAGAAACACCTGAATGTGTGGCTATAACCATAGAGTTTGAAATGTAATAAATACAAATAGTTTGATACCGATTTGCCTAGTTGTCTATGCAGTAAATATATTGATGTAAACGCCATCACTTTTGCAATGTTAAAATTAGACCAGGTATTCCTGCACTTGACTTTCCTTTGGGGTTATAAGTCTGAATAACTGATAATGGTGTCAAAATGTGTACACAAGGGATTCATTTACTTCAATGAGGCAAATGGAGTGAAAAAGAGATAAACCTTTTGACTTCATTTCACCTGCTCAGTGGAGGGCTGAATGCAGGTGTAAACCCTTTGCCACTTATAATCATGCCTGATCTTTAACCCTCTTCCAAACATTGGCCATACATGTATGGCGGATATTGGGTTTTTAAAGGGGTTATCTGATTTCTGAAATATCCCCCCCATGTGCCGGGCCCCTCACAGGTAATATACTTACCTGGCACCACTCCTGATCCTCGCACCGCCGCTGCTGTTTCTCCCTGCACACGGATGAAAACATCCGGTGTCGAGGGGAAGCAGCCAATGGCAGGCGGGGACAAGCCTCCCTAGCACCCATGATGCTCTGGAGGCTCGCCCCGTCCATGCCTCCCATTGGCTGCTGCCTTCCTCCCGACACCGGATGTTTTCCAGGGGAGGGGGATCAAAATGTCTGAATTGATGCTTTTTCATTCCCCCCCCCCCCCAAAAAAAGGAATAAAAAATTATCAAAAAGTCATACACACCTCAAAATGGTAATGAAAACTATAGATCATCCTGCAAAAAATGAGCCCTCACACAGTGCTGTAGGCATAACTATAAAAAAAGTTATGGGGGTCAGAATATGGTGATGAAAAGAAAAAAAAAAATTATTTTCAAAGCTTTAATTTTTTTCAGTATTAAAACACAAGAGAAACTATAAAAATGTTGCATCGTTGTAATTATACTGACCCACCTGATGATAAGACGCACCCAGGTTTTTGAGGAGAAAAACAAGAAAAAAAAATTAGAACTTTTTTCCATCATGCATAATGGAACAAAACAGATCTATTATTTGTGCCCATAGACATATGTTAAGACGGAGCAAAACTTAATGCCTCTTAAAGGGTTCTGTTTTGCATTCCATCCTAAAATTCCACTGTTATAACGGAACACAATAACTGAATTCCTAGTGCTAGTAAGAACCCCGCCCTTACCTGTAGTAGTACTCACTATCAAAGCAAGGGGCAGGCCTGCAGCGTCACGTTACTCACTCGGTCATGATCCTCCCACTTCATTACTGACGTGACCGAGTGAGTGATGTGACGCTGCATTTTTCCCCTACTTTTAGGGGGGAAAAGTGCGTTTTATAAAGCGGAAAATACAGTACATAATTGCACCACTTGCACCATTAAGCAAGAGCGATTCCTGGCCATGACTGCAAGATAATTCTAACAGGTCAGTAGTATCTTTAACTGGGGGGTGGGGCAGAATATATGCAATTTTTTTCATTTTGGGAGCATTGTGTTGTAATAGTGCCGATTATTTGCAAGACTGCAGAACTTGACTTCATCTACTGTATAGCAGATGTGTTCTCTAGTACTTTCTCAAGTACTATTCAATGGCTCTTGGGACTAAAATACCACCAGGACATGAGTAGAGCAGAATTACAACCAGATGGTCACAAAAATGTTTATAAAAATCATGTTTCAGATTGACAAACAACAAATACAGAATACAGTAGTAAACTTACCAACAGATAACAGAAATAAGGGCCCTTTCACACTTGTGTTCTTTTCTTCCGGCATAGAGTTCCGTCGTCGGGGCTCTATGCCGGAAGAATCCTGATCAGTTTTATCCTAATGCATTCTGAATGGAGAGAAATCCGTTCAGGATGCATCAGGAATGTCTTCAGTTCCGGACCGGAACGTTTTTTGGCCGAGAAAATACCGCAGCATGCTGCGCTTTTTGCTCCGGCCAAAAATCCTGAACACTTGCCGCAAGGCCGGATCCGGAATTAATGCCCATTGAAAGGCATTAATCCGGATCCGGCCTTAAGCTAAACGTCGTTTCGGCGCATTGCCGGATCCGACGTTTAGCTTTTTCTGATGGTTACCATGGCTGCCAGGACGCTAAAGTCCTGGCAGCCATGGTAAAGTGTAGTGGGGAGCGGGGGAGCAGTATACTTACCGTCCGTGCGGCTCCCGGGACGCTTCAGAGTGACGTCAGGGCGCCCCACGCGCATGGATGACGTGATCGCATGGACACGTCATCCATGCGCATGGGGCGCTCTGACGTCATTCTGGAGCGCCCTGGGAGCCGCACGGACTGTAAGTATACTGCTCCCCCGCTCCCCACTACTACTATGGCAGCCAGGACTTTAATAGCGTCCTGGCTGCCATAGTAACACTGAACGCATTTTGAAGACGGATCCGTCTTCAAATGCCTTTCAGTTCACTGCGTTTTTCGGATCCGGAGTGTAATTCCGGCAAATGGAGTACACGCAGGATCCGGACAACGCAAGTGTGAAAGAGCCCTAAGGGAGATGGGAGTCGTAAGTGAGCAGATGCAGAAAACATTGACATACAGGTGGAGTATGTACTTGAGGTAAACAAAAGAAAAAAAAAAGCTGTTTCCCAAAATCCCTATAACTAATAAAATATAAATGTATTTATTATATACGGTGAACTCTTTACCTCCCAAAAAATGTAAGAAAGAGTGAACAAAAGGCCATACATACTCCAACATTGTATCAACAAAAACTAAAGATGGCCCTCATACAACTCCTTAGACATAAAAAAAAAAATGGGAGTTCTTAATTTTTTTTAAGTATTAAAAGATAAGAAAAACTATATAAATGTGATATTGCTGTAATCATACTGACCTGGGAAAGTAAGATAACAGGTCAGTTTCACAGCATAGGGAAAACCATTAAAATAAAACCCATAAAGCTGTGGCGGAGTTAATTTGTTTTTTATTTCAATTCCACCCCACTTGGATTTTTTCCCAGCTTTCCACTACATCATATGTAATATCAAATGGTGCCATTAGAAAGTACAACGTATCCGACAAAAAACAAGACTTATTTAACTATGTGAAAATTTAAAAAGTTAAGGCTCCGGAAAGGCAAAGAGTGGAAAAGAAAGATGCAAAAACAGAAAATCGCCTTGAATATATTATAAACATTTACACAGTATTGTATTAAGGGGGCCCGGTGTGTGGCCGCAGTGCATCACAAAATACTGTATGAAATGTCGGTCATACTAAACCCCCTCGATGTGTTCAGTAGGTACCTGTCAACTTTTTCATTTTACAAATTTGCCCATATTCTAGGGAGAAGCTACAAAAAGACAGTACTTACTAGACAGAATTACTAAACAGTAGACCATTGTGCCAACCAGTAACTCACTGGTTACCATTCAAGTGCAACTCAGCTTTGTTATATCACGCACCATCTATGCCTCCTTCCTCTTCTTATTACAGCGCTTATGTCAGCCACAGATATGAAAATAATTGATTGCCTTGATAACTTTACATCACAGTCATAAAATGAACAATTAGAAACATCACAAAGAGGGCAATACAAAAGCTGTATTGACCATTTTTACAATTATACAGTGATATAGTTGTTGTTTTTTAAGACTAGTGTTAATCGAACCCGAACTGCAAAGTTTGGGTACCTGGACCCGAACCTGAACTTTGCAGTAAAAGTTTGAGTTCGGTGTTCGGGTATTTAATAAAGCTTGTTGAAAGGCTGCAGGACAGCCAATCAACAAGCTTTTAAGCTGTGGGCACTTAGAAGCCATCACAGCCATGACTAGTAATGGCATGGCTGTGATTGGCCGGTGCATCATGTGACCCAGCTGCTATACAAGCTGGATTACGTATAGCACCGCCCATCAGCTCTGAGTAGTGCAGGGACAGGAAGCAGGCAGCTGAAGTGAGGGATAGTGTTAGGAATTTAATCTGGCTATTTATTCTGTGGGTGACCTATAGTGATTTTTTTGTGGGTGCAATGCACCATCTTTGCACCCCTGACACAGAAATATAATAATCTGGCTGTTAATTCTGTGGGTGACCTATAATGATTTTTTGTGTGGGTGCAATGCACCATCTTTGTACCCTTGACACAAAAATATAATAGTTAATCTGTCTGTTAGTTCGGTGGGTGACATATACCCATTTTTGGTGTGAGATACACGTGCACTGCATCTGTGACAGGGAAATTAATATAGTTAATCCGTCTGTTAGTTCGGTGGGTGACATATACCCATTTTTTGTGTGAGGTTGTTGTGCCTTTTTCATAGGTGTATAACATTTGTATATAAATATTCTAATTATAGTGGATTTTATTGCCTATAAGAGGCCATATTGTGATATATTCGCCATTTTGTATGTATTTTAAAGTTGGCCGAAATAGGTTCATGGAAAGGACACTGTTCATAAGGTTTCTTCTTTATAGATGTACCAGTCTGAGAAGAGTCATTCTTGTCTCCTTATATATTTATGACTGAGATAAGGATATTTTCTAGACATATCTGGTACTAATTACCCCTACAGTTGATGTCTATTGGTGAAGCAGAAAATCTGTGGTATCTGTATACACCTATAATGAACCTTAGTTTTTTTTAGAATAAGATAATCAATAGGACATATGTATAGTTTTATTTTGTTAAATATTATGAAGGACATCAATGCATCTATTATCTTATATATTTCTCACTAGGAACGCATATACTCCTAAAATATGATGAGAAGAATTTAAAGTATATACTTTGTTAATGAGTCTCCGTTCAGGGAAAGCGGTGTTATTTTAACTAACAATCAATCACCCCTTGAAGTGACATGGGAGACACATATGTCTGTGAGAGTTAAGGTCTATTATATTCTTATCGGTACCATAAATTTTATAGTTTGGAGATGTCTAAAATGGTACCTTAATGTCTATGCTTTAATTGATACATGTGTCAAAGTTAATCCCTGTAGCTCTGATTTAGGAATCCATATGTTATGTGTATAGAATGTAAGATGAAGTCAGACCTAGACATTTAACCCTTACTAGTAATGATGCTAAAGCTTATGCAATGGTGCCCACCTAGGGTATAATAAGTAACATTACACCAACAGCAGAAATGCATTCTGGGTAAAACAGTGACATCACAGTCATTATCATATGTACACGCCTAATCAACAATTATTGGAAAACTCCAAGTTGGGAAGGTGTGTCTAACTGATAAGTTTTTGATAATAAACCACACACAAGAAAGGGAGTGAGAGACAGAATAGAAAGGAGAGAGACCCCAGGAGAAAAATCCCAATGATCAGAACAGACTTTACAGCTGACTTCCCTTGCATATCATCTGCATTCTCGGGTAACGTATAACTTTATTATGTGTAGTATTGATTGAATTAATTGGCCTGATATTTAGTAACGGATGTATAATTTTAAATGTGTTACATCAATTTTATCACTATTCAGTAAAGATGCATATTACTAAATAAAAGATCTAATATTGATATTGGAGAAACTCTCTGATTGGAATATTCACATTCCATAATCTCAGGCTAGATAATTTATAGTTGTGTAGCAATACTACCAGATATCCGAGATTGGTCATAGTTTGAGCAGAGCAGGGGTTTCGTATCTATCCTTATCCCTATTAAGTTACTGTGTATAATCAACTGATTGTATATCTCATAAGTGTGGTCGAGACGGTTGTATTACATTTTATGTTTGAGAGGTAATATGGAACGCTGGTATTTGTGCTAGAGCCATCTAGTGGCGAATTTATGCCACTGCAAATCAATGTGTGTTATTGCATATTATTGAATTTAAAATTGGTTAAAAAAGATGGCCTTGCGATTCGACCCGGCTGTCGTTTTGCAGCAAACTTTGCTGGTTCGCGATTCACCGACCATACAAACATGTGGCGATGTTCGCATGCGCCATATTCTTTTCCACTGCGCCGAACTTTGACCCATGACACAATCATCAGGTGGGACAGGACAGCCAATTGAGACATTTCAGCACATGGACACACCCCCACCATTTAACAGAACCCGATCTGGCAGCCATTTTACATTCTGTGTTTTGCCAGTGTAGGGAGAGGTTGCTTTGTGGAGCATGGACAGACTGTTAATGACACCAAATGCTAGCTAATAGGGCCACAAAAGTCCTTTTAATGACTGGTATAAGTGTGCTATCAATAGGAGTGATATACTGAGGGGTGTGATATACTTATAATATACTATCTAACTTAGAAAGCATTTGTACTGTGCAGCAGTTGTGTGCGGTTCTGCTGCGATACCGCAGCTATATAGAGGGACACACGCTATTGGAATAACTAATTGCAACTTGTGTGAAATACCTGTTGCCCAAAAAAACTGAATGAGGGGTGTGATATACCTATAATATACTTTCTAACAGAGAAAGTATATTATAGTGCATTTGTATTATGCAGCAGTTGTGTGCGGTTCTGCTGCGATACTGCAGGTATATAAAGGGACAAGCATTATTGGAACAACTATTTGCAACGGGTGTGATATACCTGTTACCCCCAAAAAATTTATTGAGGGGTGCAATATACTGCTTCTATAAAAAATACTGATTGAGGGGGTGCGATGTACCTGCTTCCACCAAATATTGATTCAGGGGTTCTATATACCTGTTTCCACAAAATATTGATTGAGGGGTGCAATATACCTGCTTCCACCAAATATTGATTGAGGCCTGCGATACACCGGCTTCCACAAAATACTGATTGAGGGTGCGATATACCTGCTTCCACCAAATATTGATTGAGGCCTGCGATACACCGGCTTCTACAAAATACTGTTTGAGGGGTGCGATATACCTGCCTCCACCAAATATTAATTCAGGGGTTCTATATACCTGTTTCCGCAAAATACTGATTGAGCAGTGCGATATACCTGTTTCTACAAAATACTGATTAAGGGGTTCTATATACCTGCTTCCACAAAATACTGATTAAGGGGTTTTATATACCTGCAACCACAAAATACTGATTGAGGGATGCAATATACCTGCTTCCACCAAATATTGATTCAGGTGTTCTATATACCTGTTTCCACAAAATTCTGATTGAGGGGTGCAATATACCTGCTTCTACTAAATACTGATTAAGGGGTTCTATATACCTGCTTCCACTAAATACTGATTAAGGGGTTTGATATATCTACTTCCACAAATAATGATTGAGGCCTGCAATATACCTGCTTCCACAATCACTGCTCTTCTCTAGGGACTTTGGCATGACGTCATTTTGAAAATGACAGGCAGAGGAAGAGGCCAGCCATTCCACAGGGGTGGTAGGGGTCGGGCAGGTGCACCAGGCCGGAGCTTAAGTGGGAAGTTGGAGAAGGTGCTTGCGATTACGTCAAAAGAATCACCAGAGTTGGTTGAGTGGCTCACTCAGCCTTCTGCTTCTGCACCCTCTTCATCCTCTGTATCTGCACCCTCCTCACTCTCTGCTATATGCACCCCCAAAGACACCACCACCACCACCATAGCCCCTCCACCCGAGTCAGACAAATTATTTTCCCATCCATTCCCAGACCTTTCAGATGCGCAGCCATTCTTGGCATCGGATGAGGAAGAGGAGGTAGAAACGGCCGCCACCCAGCTGTCTGACGACAGTGCCCAGATCAGCCCAAGGAGGGTGGTCCCCGCTGTTGTTGCCTACTCCGAGATCTCTAATGTCAGTGGTGTTGAAGGTCACGATGATGACGAGTTGATGGACATCACGTGGGTGCCAACAAGAGAGGAAGAGGAGGGGAGTTCAGAGGGAGAGACGGAGCAGCAGATAGGGAGGAAAAGGAGGATAAGCAGGCAGAACTCGCAGAGCACAGGAGGCTGGAAATGTATCTGGAGTGAGCCATCCACCATGCACAGTCACATCTTGCATTCCAGGACGCCTGTACATGGCTCCGCAGTGTGGCCTTTTTTAACGTGTCAGATGTTGACAATAGTGTTGCCATCTGCAGCCTGTGCTGTCAACGCATAAGTCGCGGAAAGCCCAACACTCACCTAGGGACGACCACCTTAAGAAGGCACCTGGCCTCCCATCACCGAGCCCAGTGGGAGCAACACCGTCAGAACCCACAAAGCCACACTCCCGGCGCTCCACATCCTGCCTCTTCTGCTTCTCCTTTCATTTGGCCTCCACTCCACCTTCCACCGTGCTGTTGTCGTGTTCATCTGACAGAAGGCAGGCTTCCGTGGCTCAAATGTTCGAGCGTAATTGAATATATCTCTGGCACACAGTGTCGGTGCCAAGATACATCTGACCACAGACACGTGGTCTAGCACACACAGGCAGGGAAGTTATATAACTTTTACTAACCACTGGGTGAACCTTCTGACGTCTGTCAAGCATGCAACCAGTGGCCCCTGTGTGGATTTGGTGTTATCGCCACGAACTGCATGCAGGCCTGCCTCTTATTCTCCTCCTACTTTTCCATCCTCCGTCTAATCCTTGGCTGACTCCTCCTTTTTCACTACTACCGCCTCTTCCTCTGCACCCCCCAAGCTCCCGAGAACCTATTCGACGTGCCAGGTGAGACGATGCCATTCTGTGCTGCGGCTGTTGTGCCTGGAAGCCAAGAGCCACACCGGTCCTGCACTGCTTTCAGCTCTGCGGTCACAGGCCAATCAATGGCTAACCCTGCTCAATTTGGCAGTTGGTAAAGTGCTGTGCGACAATGGTGCCAATCTGCTGAGTGTGCTGAAACAGGGTAAAATTACACACATGCCATGCATGGCACACGTCCTGAACTTAGTCTTGCAGCGATTCGTTGCCAAATACCCCCGGGGTCCAGGACATCTTGTGGCAGGCCAAGAAAATCTCCGGCCATTTTAGAAGATCTTACACGGCCATGGCTCACCTTGCTCACGTTCAGCGGTGACGCCACCTGCCCGTCAGAAGTCTGATTTGTGACAGCCCGACACGCTGGAACTCCACCTTGTATATGCTTGATAGGCTGCTCCAGCAGCAACGTACCGTTAACGACTACCTGTTCGAACTCTGCAGCAGGACAGGTTCTGGGGAGCTTGGTTTCTTTTCACCGCGTCAGTGGCTGCTCATGCGCGATGCATGCAGACTTCTGCAGCCATTTGATGAGAAAACAGAGGGTGGTTATTAACGGTACACACTCAGATTGGGTCACTGTCACTAGTGGGGTACCTCAGAGGTCAGTATTGGGCCCTATTCTCTTCAATATATTTATTAATGATCTTGTAGAAGGCTTGCATAGTAAAGTATCAATTTTCGCAGATGACACTAAACTGTGTAAAGTAATTTACACTGAAGAGGACAGTATACTACTACAAAGGGATCTGGATAGATTGGAGGCTTGGGCAGATAAGTGGCAGATGAGGTTTAACACTGAGAAATGTAAAGTTATGCACATGGGAAGGAATAATGCAAGTCACCCGTACATACTAAATGATAAAACACTCGGTAACACTGACATGGAAAAGGATCTAGGAATTTTAATAAATAGCAAACTAAGCTGCAAAAACCAGTGTCAGGCAGCTGCTGCCAATAAGATAATGGGTTGCATCAGAAGGGGCATAGATGCCCGTGATAAGAACATAGTCCTACCACTTTACAAATCGCTAGTCAGACCACACATGGAGTACTGTGTACAGTTCTGGGCTCCTGTAAACAAGGCAGACATAGCAGAGCTGGAGAAGGTCTAGAGGAGGGCAACTAAAGTAATAACTGGAATGAGGCAACTACAGTACCCTAAAAGATTATCAAAATTAGGGTTATTCACTTTAGAAAAAAGACGACTGAGGGGAGATCTAATTAATATGTATAAATATATCAGGGGTCAGTACAGAGATCTATCCCATCATCTATTTATCCCCAGGACTGTGACTGTGACTAGGGGACATCCTCTGCGTCTGGAGGAAAGAAGGTTTGTACACAAACATAGAAAAGGATTCTTTACGGTAAGAACAGTGAGACTATGGAACTCTCTGCCTGAGGAGGTGGTGATGGTGAGTACAATAAAGGAATTCAAGAGGGGCCTGGATGTATTTCTGGAGCGTAATAATATTACAGGCTATAGCTACTAGAGAGGGGTCGTTGATCCAGGGAGTTATTCTGATTGCCTGATTGGAGTCGGGAAGGAATTTTTTATTCCCGTAAAGTGGGGAAAATTGGCTTCTACCTCACAGTTTTTTTTTTTTGCCTTCCTCTGGATCAACTTGCAGGATAACAGGCCGAACTGGATGGACAAATGTCTTTTTTCGGCCTTATGTACTATGTTACTATGTTACCAAACTGGTCAGTCGCAGCCAGGGCACCATCAGTGACATCGTACCTTACACCTTCTTTCTGGAGCGTGCATTGTGTCCTGTCATTGATCAAGCCGTCGAGGAGCAGGAGCTGGAAGATGAGGAAGTCGCAATGCTGAATTAATTCCCAGGGGGGCTACTCCATCTGAGACAAGTCAGCAGGAGTCTGAAGAGGAGTCAGAGGAGGATGGTGGCTGGGGGTAGGAAGAGGAGCAAGAAGAGAAGGCTTTTAGGGGGACTTTAAACTTTTCAGGGATCCCTGGTGTTGTCCGTGGCTGGGGGGAGGAGACCGAGGACGACAATTTAGTGCAAATGGGGACCTTCATGCTCCTGTGTTTGAAGAGTGACCCCCATATAAAAAGCATAAAGAGCAAGGACCAGTACTGTGTGGCAACGTACTTAGACCCCAGGTACAAACGCAAAATGGGGGACATGTTACCAGCATAGAGAGCTGTCAGAATGCAGCATTTCCAGTCCTTGCTGCAAGAGATGCTGCATTCTGCTGTTGCGGGCACTGGCAGAGGAATTTCCACCCACAGCAAAACAGGTGCGGGTACCAATCCTACCCCACCTGCTAGAAGAGGGTTGTTTAAAGATGTGTTGCTCACTTTGGATAGGAGATCATTCTTGCAGCAAACCCATCGACAGCCGTCCTCCGGATTCAGCCTCAGGGAACGCCTAGACCGACAGGTGTCCGATTAAATCGGGTTAATGGCCGATGTGGACGCTCTGAGAAGGGAGGAACCCCTGGACTACTGGGTGTGCAGGCATTACCTGTGGCCAGAGCTGGCACAATTTGTCATGGAACTCTTGGCTTGCCCCTCGTCGAGTGTCCTGTCCGAAAGGACGTTCAGCTCAGCAGAGGGGATCGTGACCGATAAGCGCACTCGCCTAACTCATGACAGTGTGGACTACCTCACATTTCTAAAAATTATTGAGGCATGGATCTCAGAGGAATTCAACACCTGTGATGACCACGTGTGATTGAATTTCCTCATGCCAGCCCAAACATATCCACCACTACCCAGAACAAAGAAAGGTCCTTGTCTTATGTATATACAGCGGCATAAAAGGCCTTTTCTGTCAGGTGAATGCCTAATTCTTGGGGCCTCTACTCCAGTAGTCTACAGTAAAATTGTCATCCACTGACCATCTAATATACCTCCAGCCACATAATCACTTGTTCTTTTCTGGCAGGTGAATACATCATTTTGGGGGCATGTACTCCACTAGCCTACAGTAAAATTGTTATTCAGTGACCGCCTAATGTACCTCTAGCCACATAATCACTTGTTATTTTCTGTCAGGTGAATGCCTAATTTTTGGGGCCTGTACTGGCCTACAGTAAAATTGTTATCCACTGACTGTCTAATATACCTCCAGCCACATAATCACTTGTTCTTTTCTGTCCGGTAAATGCATAATCTTTGGGGCCTGTACTCCACTGCACTGCAGTAAAATTGTTATTCAGTAAACGCCTAAAGTACCTCCAGCCACATAATCACTTGTTCTTTTCTGTCAGGTAAATGCCTAATGTTTGGGGCCTGTACTCCTCTGGCCTGCAGTAAAATTGTTATCCACTGACTGCCTAATATACCTCCAGCCACATAATTACTTGTTCTTTTCTGTCAGGTGAATGCATAATTTTTGGGGCCTGTACTCCACTGGCCTACATTAAAATTGTTATTCAGTGAACGCCTAATGTACCTCCAATCACATACTCACTTGTTCTTTTCTGTCCGTTGAATGCCTAATGTTTGGGGACTGTACTCCACTGGCCTACAGTAAAATTGTTATCCAGTGACCGCCTAATATACCTCCAGCCACATAATCACTTATTCTTTTCTGTCAGGTGAATGCATAATTTTTGGGGCCTGTACTAATGTGGAGTACAGGAAAATTGTTATTCAGTGAACGCCTAATGTACCTCCAGCCATATAATCACTTGTTCTTTTCTCTGGTGAATGCATAATGTTTGGGGCCTGTAGTCCACTGGCCTACAGTGAAATTGTTATCCACTGACTGTCTAATATACCTCCAGCCACATAATCACTTGTTCTTTTCTGTCCGGTGAATGCATAATCTTTGGGGCCTGTACTCCACTGCCCTGCAGTAAAATTGTTATTCAGTAAAAGCCTAAAGTACCTCCAGCCACATAATCACTTGTTCTTTTCTGTCAGGTAAATGCCTAATGTTTGGGGCCTGTACTCCTCTGGCCTGCAGTAAAATTGTTATCCACTGACTGCCTAATATACCTCCAGCCACATAATTACTTGTTCTTTTCTGTCAGGTGAATGCATAATTTTTGGGGCCTATACTCCACTGGCCTACAGTAAAATTGTTATTCAGTGAACGCCTAATGTACCTCCAATCACATACTCACTTGTTCTTTTCTGTCCGTTGAATGCCTAATGTTTGGGGCCTGTACTCCACTGGCCTGCAGTAAAATTGTTATCCACTGACCGCCTAATATACCTCCAGCCACATAATCACTTATTCTTTTCTGTCAGGTGAATGCATAATTTTTGGGGCCTGTACTAATGTGGAGTACAGTAAAATTGTTATTCAGTGAACGCCTAATGTACCTCCAGCCATATAATCACTTGTTCTTTTCTCTGGTGAATGCATAATGTTTGGGGCCTGTAGTCCACTGGCCTACAGTAAAATTGTTATCCACTGTCCGTCAAATATACCTCCAGCCACATAATCAATTTTTCTTTTCTGGCAGGTGAATGCATAATTTTTGGGGTCTCTACTCCACTGGCCTACAGTAAAATTGTTATCCACTGACTGCCTAATGTACCTCCAGCCACATAATCACTTGTTCTTTTCTGTCAAGTGAATGCCTAATTTTTGGGGTCTGTACTGGCCTACAGTAAAATTGTTATCCACTGACCGTCTAATATACCTCAAGCCACATAATCACTTGTTCTTTTGTGTAAGGTGAATGCCTAATTTTTGGGGCCTGTACTCCCGTGGCCTAAAATAAAAATTTTCTAGGCTCCAGCAGGGCACATTTTTGACAGTTTCCCCCTTAAGACGCATAAAAATGGCCCCTGATTAAAAGACATATTTTTTGTGGGAATTTTTGCAATTGATCCCCCTCTGGTATGTCACTGTCCATGTTGTGGGACTCTTTGTGCACTTCTAGTAAGTATTTAGTGGCTGCAAATATGACCTGAAGGTTTTTCAGGTTCGCCTGCCATTAAAGTGAATAGGGCCCGCCACGAACGCACGGTTCCCGAACATTTGATCGCGAATGTGCGTTCGCGAAACGTCCCGGCCGATGTCCATCCATCACTATTAATTAAGCTTTGATTGTATTTTAAGTTATTGTATAATAAATCATTTATATTTTTGCATTTTTGACGCTTGTACCATGTTTTATTGATTGCACAATATAATTAAATTAACGATAAGCTCTTTTTTAAGTGTTTTATATGTCCACCTCTAGGATCAATTCCCTTTGAAATTTTTCGTTTGATCCTTTATTTTATATAAAGCATTTGCTTTATAGTTCCGACAAGGTACACCTGCACTGCATCCGTGACAGGGAAATTAATATAGTCACTCTGTCTGTTAGTTCGGGGTGACATATACCCATTTTTTGTGTGAAGTACACCTGTACTGCATCCGTGACATGGAAATTAATATAGTTAATCCGTCTGTTAGATCGGTGGGTGACATATACCCATTTTTTGTGTGAGGTATACCTGCACAGCATCCGTGACAGGGAAATTAATATAGTTAATCCGTCTGTTAGTTTGGTGGGTAAAATATACCCATTTTTTGTGTGAAGTACACCTGCACTGCATCCGTGACAGTGAAATTAATATAGTTAATCCATCTGTTAGATCGGTGGGTGATATATACCCATTTTTGGTGTGAGGTACACCTGCACTGCATCCATGACAGGGAAATTAATATAGTTAATCCATCTGTTAGATCGGTGGGTGACATATACCCATTTTTTGTGGGAGGTACACCTGCACTGCATACGTGACAGGAAAATTAAAATAGATAATCCGTCTGTTAGTTCGGTGGGTGACATATTCCCATTTTTGGTGTGAGGTACGTACACTTGCACTGCATAAGTGACAGGGAAATTAATATAGTTAATCTGTCTGTTAGTTCAGTGGGTGACCTCAAAGAATGAGGAGAGCATCAAATAAGGGACGTGGCCCTGGTCGTGGTGCTGATGGTGTTGGTGGAGCTCCTGTTGCAGGGAGAGGACGTGGTCGATCTGTGCCAGCTACACGCCCAAATGAAACACCTTCCTCAGGTGCATGTAGGTGACAGAACATTCAGCATTATTTTTTAGGCTCGAATACCGGTGTACGAATGGTGAGGCTAGAACAAGTAGAGGCGGTAGTAGATTGGATGGCTGACAGTGCCTCCAGTTCCTTCACATTGTCTCCCACCCGGTCACCTGCTGAAAGCGCAGAGTTGGCACCTGCAGCCCATGGGCATCTATCTTTCACCTCACCCCCTTGCAAAACAGCCAAGCAGTCTGAGCCCCAAGTCATGCAGCAGTCTCTTATGCTTTTTGATGACTCTGCTGGCAGTGTTTCCATGGGCCATCCACCTAACCCTGCCCCAGTAGTGAAAGAGATTGAGTGCACTGATGCCCAGCCACTTATGTTTCAGGATGTGAAGATGAGAGGACCACCACAGCATGTCTCTGATGATGCGGCTTTCTGCAGTGTGAAGACCAGTAAGGAGGGCAGGGGTGAAGAGTGGGTGGAAGATAATGTGGAGGATGATGAGGTCCTAGACCCTACATGGAATCAAGGTCATGCGAGTGATATGTGCAGTTCGGAGAAAGAGGTGGTGGTCACACAGCGCTAGCCGCACAGCAAAAGAGGGAGCAGGGTGCAAAAGCAGAGTGGCGTCCCCTAGCCAGTACGCCTGCTACTGCCCACCGCACTCAGGGAGTGAGCACACCAAAGCCAGCTCCAAGGAGTTCAATGGTATGGCAGTTCTTCATACAAAGTGCTGATGACAAGACGCAAGTGGTTTGCACGCTGTGCAATCGGAGCCTCAAGCGAGGCATAAATGTTCTAAACCTGAGCACCACCTGCATGATCAGGCATCTAAATGCCATGCACGAACTGCAGTAGAGTACACACCTCAAAAACCACAAAAGATCTCAGGCTCCTCCTGCTCCCTCTTCTGCTGCAGTCTCAGCCTCTTCCTCCCCCTCTGGAGTGACAGTGACATCTGCCACCCCGCAAACAGAGGATGTTGCAGCAACACCTCCACCACCATCACCCAACATGTCCACACTGTCCCATGGAAGCGTTCAGCTGTCCATCCCTCAAACACTGGAGAGAAAGAGGAAGTACCCCCCTACCCACCAGCGATCCTTGTCCCTGAATGCCAGCATTTCAAAATTCCTGGCCTTTAAAATGCTGTTATTCCTTCTAGTGGAGGCGGAGACTTTTAAAAACCTTATGGCGGTGGCTGTAGCACAGTACATGGTTCCCAGCCGTCACTACTTTTCCAGCCGAGCAATGCCTGCCCTGCACAACTAAGTGGCGGACAAAATCAGTTGGGCACTGCGCAACGCCATCTGTGGCAAGGTCCACATAGCCACCGATACGTGGACCAGTAAGCACGGACAGGGACGTTATATCTCCCTAACTGCACACTGGTTAAATGCAGTGGCGGCTGGGCCTGAGGCGGATAGCAGTTTGGTGCATGTCCTTCTGCTACCGAGGATTGCAGGATGTTTCTCTTTGCCTCTTGTTGCCTCCTCCTCCTACTCCGCTTCCTCTTCTAACGCCTCCTCATCCGGTCAGCGTAACACCTGCCCCACCAACTTCAGCACAGCCAGGGGGAAAAGACAGCAGGCTGTTTTGAAACTCATCTGTTTGGGGGAAAAAACCCACACCGCGCAGGAGCTGTGGACGGGCATGGAACAACAGATCGATGAGTGGTTGGTGCCACTGAGCCTCAAGCCCAGCCTGGTGGTATGCGATAACTGGCGAAATCTCATAGCAGCTCTGGGCCTAGCCGCTTTGACGCACATCCCTTGCCTGGCGCATTTGCTAAATTTGGTGGTGCAGAGGTTCATGAAAAATTACCCTGATATGTCAGAGCTGCTTCAGAAAGTGCGGGCTTTCTCTGCATGCTTTTGGCATTCTCACCCTACTGCTGCTCGCCTGTCTGCGCTACAGCATAACTTCGGCCTTCCTGCTCACCGCCTCATATGTGACGTACCCACAAGGTGGAACTCCACCTTGTACATGCTGTGCGAGCAGCAGCAGGCGATAGTGGAGCACCCCCCCCCCCTCTTGTCTATCAGTTACTCTATGAGAAACTTATGTGACACATGCTAAATAGTGATGAGCGGCAGGGGCAATATTCGAATTTGCGATATTTCGCGAATATTTGGGCAAATATTCACCATATATTTGAGAATTCACGAATTCATGATCTCCAGGCATTATTTTCTTGATTGCGAAAATTCGCATAAAATTCGCATGAACTGGTACTTAAAAAAAATTGAATATTCGCGATTACGAATATATTTAGCGATATTCTAAATGTTTGCGAATTCTCGAAGTGCTGATATTTGCGATTAAAATTCGCAATTCGAATATTCGTGATCAACACTAATGCTAAATTCCCAGTTACTCATGCCAAATTTCCCAGCTACTCACCAAGTTTATCCACTGACTCATAACCCATACACAAACCTTGGACATATGATCACCACTCGGACACAATTAGCTTTGATCACTATTACTTCTAATAAAAGATAATGCATCTTTATCACAAATTACACCTTCGAGTCAACTATTTATGTTTTTAGTATACCCTTTTTGAATAAACCTTTTTTTTATATATATCTTTATACTTTTCCAGTTTTTTTTAAATTTTTAGCTTTTTGCAACCTTTTATCAAACTACTAAACTATTACCAATGATATACAACTACTAATGAATATATAGAAGAAAAAACGCACTGAGCAATAAAAAAAATGCATAAAAAACCCAATGATAAGATATCTGGCATTAATTGTCCACTCCATGTTTTAGAGACCCACTTCAACGTTTCAAGATCCACTCCACTCTTTCCTATTAACATGAGCGTGGATCCTATATAAATGGAAGAAACCCCAGTGAGTACTACCACTGAAGAAGGAGTGAGTATACACTCCAAAACGCGTCTGGTAAATACTAAGTAGCACTCATATCCAAGATTCATAGAAGAAATTTCCTATGAAGTTTTGAAACCTACTCCGGCAAAATAATATTTTTTGGGAAAGCGCTTTCAGCATTATCACTAGGACCCGGCTTTTTTTCGTCCTCAGCCCATGAATTGATGCACACAGAAGCACGTGACATAGTACGTCACAGACCACGTGGACGTCACATGTCACATGAGCGGCTTAGATCACGTCAGCCCCCGTGATCGCACTCCACCACGAGAGAAAAAGTGCCCATACTCCATTCACGCGAGACGTCTAACCAAGAGAGAGAACGACCATAAACACAAGTGGTACAGGTTGGTTAAAAAACGCAGAGAAAGGTACGAATATCTGTTCTACTATGATCATGTGGGATGCCACACTAGACATATTTATCTGGGTATCCAACTTGTATATACATACAGTACAGACCAAAAGTTTGGACACACCTTCTCATTCAAAGAGTTTTCTTTACTTTCATGACTATGAAGGCATCAAAACTATTAATTAACACATGTGGAATTATATAAATAACAAACAAATGTGAAACAACTGAAAATATGTCATATTCTAGGTTCTTCAAAGTAGCCACCTTTTGCTTTGATTACTGCTTTGCACACTCTTGGCATTCTCTTGATGAGCTTCAAGAGGTAGTCCCCTGAAATGGTCTTCCAACAGTCTTGAAGGAGTTCCCAGAGATGCTTAGCACTTGTTGGCCCTTTTGCCTTCACTCTGCGGTCCAGCTCACCCCAAACCATCTCGATTGGGTTCAGGTCCGGTGACTGTGGAGGCCAGGTCATCTGGCGCAGCACCCCATCACTCTCCTTCATGGTCAAATAGCCCTTACTTTCAAAGTTTTCCCAATTTTTCGGCTGACTGACCTTCATTTCTTAAAGTAACGATGGCCACTCGTTTTTCTTTACTTAGCTGCTTTTTTCTTGCCATAATACCAATTCTAACAGTCTATTCAGTAGGACTATCAGCTGTGTATCCACCTGAATTCTCCTCAACGCAACTGATGGTCTAAACCCCATTTATAAGGAAAGAAATCACACTTATTAAACCTGACAGGGCACACCTGTGAAGTGAAAACCATTTCAGGGGACTACCTCTTGAAGCTCATCAAGAGAATGCCAAGAGTGTGCAAAGCAGTAATCAAAGCAAAAGGTGGCTACTTTGAAGAACCTAGAATATGACATATTTTCAGTTGTTTCACACTTGTTTGTTATGTATATAAATCCACATGTGTTAATTCATAGTTTTGATGCCTTCAGTGTGAATCTACAATTTTCATAGTCATGAAAATAAAGAAAACTCTTTGAATGAGAAGGTGTGTCCAAACTTTTGGTCTGTACTGTATATATCACAGCCCCATCTGTTGTCCATTGAGGAGTCCGGGACTATTAGTAGCTTGATATACTAAACCTATATCTACTAGGTCCACCAGACCAGTTTGAGCTATGGATTTTTACCCTGCATCTATTCTCACAACCTCTACATCAGCAGCTAAGGTAAGTTATTTTGCCTAACTATACAGGCAGTTATCTAAGACTCCTCCCTAGCCTCTCAACTTCCTTGATAGACTTTCTTCATTGGACTATTTGCCTCAAGGATCTTGCACATTGTTTTTCATATTTTTTATATTTTATCATTACTTTTATTGTCTATTTTATTGCCAGTGCTCTCATATAGGATGGCATTTTACCCAGTTTATTTCTACCTCTTGACTCCCCATTTCATCATAATAAATTCATTATTCCCGATCATTCTCTCTTGTGGTTCTATTTGATTGAGTGCCTGTCATTTTTGTGCGATAGTGGAGTTTCAGCTGCAGCACAAATGGTTGAGTCGCTCTGCGGAACAGCACCACTTCCCCACTAACGTGTGGACCTCCATGCAGGACGTGTGTGCCATGTTGCGCTGTTTAGAGTACTCCACCAACATAGCCAGTGCCAATGACGCCGTCCTCATCGTTACTGTCCCACTTCTATGTCTCCTTGAAAATACTCTTCGGGCGATGATGGAAGAGTATGTGGCACGGTAGGAAGAGGGATCATTTCCACGGTTATCACGCCATTCATTCACAAGTGGCTTGGAGGGTGGCCTGCCCTGCAGCAAGTTTATTGTCACAGCAGGGGATTGATCACAGACAAGCAAAGCCGCCCGTCCACAGCCAACGTGGACAAGCTCACATTTATTAAAATGAGCCAGACATGGATCCCTCAGGACTTGTCCGTAACTTGTGCTGAGTAGACAAGTATACCACCTCACCCAGCAATTGTTATACTCCAGCGCACTTTCTCTTTGCATTCTCTTTTCCATTTCCCAATGTTTTGGGGCCTTCCCAAATTTAAAAAAAATAAATATATAAATGGAAAAAAAACTAAGACTTGACTATCTCCTCCTCCTCCACCACCGGTTCCAACTACACCGCCACGTCTACTGCCTCCTCAACCTCCTACTCCACTTTGACCGCCGCCTCCTAGTTCAAGATTATAATTTTTAATTTTTCTTCTATTCTATGTTATTTTAAGTCATTTCCCTATTCACATTTGTTTGCAGGGCAATTGCCCTGCTCTTACCCCCATTTTGATTCCTTTTGCAGCCCTTTAGACCTTACTATGACTATTTTACAGCCATTTTAGTGCACCAAAGTTCAGGTCCCCATTGACTTCAATTTTGACCCAAAGTTCGGGCAAAGTGGGTCTGTTCTCCCCTATTTAAGACCAGAAGCTGGCTGAGAAATTAACTCCAGCTTCTTCTTACAGGCAATATTGCTTGTACTTATGGGAAAAGGATCAAATGTAATAAAGCCTATATACTGTATATATAATAAATGTAATTAGCTGTGCAGTCTTGGTTGCAAATATTTTCTGAAGCATTCATTAGGGAAAAAGGTTTAATAGAAAAAATAACATGTTTCAATTAGAAATAGTATCACACAGCAGAGTCATTCTTCTTGACTTTATAGATTTTTTACTTGTCAAATATTAACCACGTCAAAGCAGACATATAGACCTTGTTGCTGAGGCCTCTTTCACACTTGCGTTGTCCGGATCCGTCGTGTACTCAATTTTCCGGAAGTGCCCGCCGGATCCGTAACACCGCAAGTGAACTGAAAGCATTTGAAGACGGATCCGTCTTCAAAATGCGTTCAGTGTTACAATGGCACCCGGGACGCTATTAAAGTCCTGGTTGCCATAGTAGTAGTGGGAGCAGTATACTTATCGTCCGCGCGGCTCCCGGGGCGCTCCAGAATGACGTCATCCATGCGCGTGGGGCGCCCTGACGTCACTCTGAAGCACCCTGGGAGACGCACGGACGGTAAGTATACTGCTCCCCCGCTCCCCACTACACTTTACCATGGCAAACAGGACTTTAGCGTCCTGGCAGCCATGGTAACCATTCAGAAAAAGCTAAACGTTGGATCCGGTAATGCGCCGAAACGACGTTTAGCTTAAGGCCGGATCCGGATTAATGCCTTTCAATGGGCATTAATTCCGGATCCGGCCTTGCGGCAAGTGTTCAGGATTTTTGACCGGAGCAAAAAGCGCAGCATGCTGCAGTATTTTCTCCGGCCAAAAAACGTTCCGTTCCGGAACTGAAGACATCCTGATGCATCCTGAACGGATTTCTCTCCATTCAGAATGCATAGGGATAATCCTAATCAGGCTTCTTCCAGCATAGAGCCCCGATGACAGAACTCTATGCCGGAACAGAACAACGCAAGTGTGAAAGAGCCCTAACAAAAAACATTTAAGATACCTCAATAGTATGTGACCTAGAAGCAGAACGTACTTGTTACATACTGCCTGCAAAGTCAATGTAAAGGTCATAGTTAGGGATGAGCAAACTTCAGTTTTTAAAGTTCGGGTTCGGGTTTATGGACCATAACACAATTCAATGACGGAATGCATAACAGAATGCCCTAAGAGGCATTCTGTTATGCTTTTTGTCATAATAGAAGTCTCTCACTAGCATAATGAATCTGTCATTGAATTGCGTTGTTCCATAATGCAACACGTGTCACGCAACATAAAAGATCTTCAATTGTGTTACTGTGTGACATGCGAAATGCTGCAACTGCAGCTCATGAGTCACAAAAAATCCTGACCTGATGGATTCTGTAGGTCACACAACACATGTCACCATGTAGCCACAGCCTTGGCAGCAATTGATTATAAGGGAAGGTACTATAGCTCCAGTGTCTGCACCTATGAGACCTATGAGCATTTGGCTCAATCAGAGCCAAAGCCCCTTGTCCATGGTGTTCTTCCAAAATATCAAAATGAATAAAAACAGTACAATCTGCTAATGGCAGCTACTTGTTTCTGGTTTGATTTGTTTCTATACTGCATTGGAAAATACAAATTGATATGTTATGACCCTATTTTCAATGTTATCATGGGTAGCCCAGTGGCTAGTTCTGTTGCCTTGGAGTATTTAGACCTGCTTTCAGATCCAACCAAGATAACATCTGCATGGAGTTTGTATTTCTTTGTATTTCCTGCAGGTTTTCTCCCATACTCAAGGTACATAATAGTAGATTACTTTGCTCTAGTGTATGTGTGTGCGTCTGCAATAGAAGCATCAGATTCTTTTGAGCCCACTGAGGACAGACAATGATGAGTGTGGTGACAATCTCTGCACAGTAGGATATTTACAAAAACAAAATGGCCGCACACCATTATATATACAAACAATAGAGCTAGGAAATGGGGGTCATTCTAGATAAAAGTGGCACCCCTTTTAGACTGGACACACCCATCTACCTGGGACTTCTGAGCAGAATGTGTTTGTAGCTGGTTCCTACACTGCCCTGAATATTGTAGGCTTAAGTAAGTCCAAAGTGAGGCAGAATCTTTAGTGATAGGGACCCATCTGTGGAAGCCAGCTTGACTCCTGGTAGATGGGCCCGACACGTATGTTCACTAAGAGCTTCCATTATTCATGTATACTCATTTATAGTCGGTATTGTACCACTTTTATCTAGAATGACCCCCATTTCCTAGCTCTATTGTTTGTATATATAATGGTGTGCAGCCATTTTGTTTTTGTAATTATGTTTGCCTCATGGATATGCACCTGTGATCCTGAAGGTTTTAGTCTAAATTTTCTTGCAACATGTTGGGGGTGGCACCCCTTTTAGACTGGACACGCCCATCTACCTGGGACTTCTGAGCAGAATATGTTTGTAGCTGGTTCCTACACTGCCCTGAATATTGTAGGCTTAAGTAAGTCCAAAGTGAGGCAGTTTCTTTAGTGATAGGGACCCATCTACGGAAGCTACGTTGACGCCTGGTAGATGGGCCCGACACGTATGTGCGCTAAGAGCTTCCATTATTCATGTATACTCATTTATAGTCGGTATTGTACCACTTTTATCTAGAATGACCCCCATTTCCTAGCTCTATTGTTTGTATATATAATGGTGTGCAGCCATTTTGTTTTTGTGATTATGTTTGCCTCATGGATATGCACCTGTGATCCTGAAGGTTTTAGTCTAAATTTTCTTGCACAGTAGGATATGTTGACCGTATAAAGAAGAACCATTTATTTCAATGGGTCTGCAAAAAAAAAACAGAAGTTACTCCGTGTGCATTCAGTTTCCGTATGTCCGTTCCGCAAAAAAATAGAACATGTCCTGTTATTTTCCGCATTACAGACAAAGATAGTACTGTTCTATTAGGGAACAGCTGTTCCGTTCTGTAAAATACGGAATGCACACAGACGTCATCCTTTTTTTTTGCGGATCCGTTTTTTGTGGACTGCAAAATGCATAAGGTCGGTAAATTTAAGCCAGCAAGGAAGCTGGCTTACATTTACAATGGTGGTGGACGCACTGAAGTTATGTATAGGCCGGCTCCTCTACATAACTTCGGCGGATCCACTGCGACTGCAAGGGGTTATTAAGACCAGTGTCTAATGCGCCGGTCTTAATAAATGTGTCTCTAAGTGCTTCTTGCAGATCAAAGTTTAAAGTAAATATGTGTTTGGGTGCAATGTACTAGAAATGTTACGTATAGAAATTGTATTTATAAAAGGTTAATGTATAATATCCTTTGTAAACCTGCAGTTTCATGCCTACACACTGGGTCCCACATTTATTAAGCATTGTATTCGAAGTTTTTATGCACACTGTGCCACTTAAATGCTGCAAATGATGGAAGAAATAGCATGGAATAGAAGGAAATACTGCTGCGAAGGAAAAATCTCATAGTAAAAGTAGATTTCACTTCATATTGGTAGTATTAAGTCAGAGCAACTGCACTTGTATATTTTTTTTCTTGAAGATGTGTCGCTGCTCATCCATCTGGCTTTCTAAATGAGAAAGCCATTTCCAATGACTAGCGAAACATCATCAAGAAAAATAAATAAATAACAAGTCCTGTTACTCTGTCTTATTACTAGTAATATACTAATATTCAATATACAAAAAATAGGAACGCTCACCAAAGTTCACTCTAAGTACTGGTGTACAGCCTGCTAAATACCATTTTGAATAATAGGAAAAATATGTCTGGCTCTCAGTATGATTGATATACAATTTAATAAGTCACATCTATATATATATATATATAAAAAACTTACGGTATATTATGACTAATATGAAGTTATGGTCACTACACAGTGCCGAATTGTGGAGCTATCGCATTTACGGCTACTTTAAATGATCAGAAGAGTTCCTTTGCAATATAACAGTGTTTCTTTCCTTTTATGTTATTGGCTTCTTTGAGTTATTAAGTGTGCAGGTTTAAAAATATGCAAAAGAAGGTAGCTTCATTGTGGTATTTGCTTTTACGAGTTAAACACTCCTTGAAAGCATACAGATCCAATCAGTGCTCTATAATTAGAATGTCCTGCTATCACCAGCATGGGAGCAGGAGGTGATAGCACCAAGGCTGGGGGAGGGCCTGGTGCTCTGCCGGTGTTATATAGACAATATTTTATTAATTTGGCACTGGTCACAATTAGAACTCATACAGTTTATAGAAGCTAATGCAAAAGTGTAGAGAGGGCTCACCTACTGTTCAAGAGAGGAGTGGGTGCACCTACAAAAGGATTCACCCAATCCTTTGAAAAGATTAAGAAAGCAATTTAAAAATAGTAGGGCACACCACCATTTGATGTCACACGGATAGTTAGTACAAGAATTTTTATTTATTATAACATATAATATTTATGACATATATAATAGAAGTTGCTAAAACATATAATTTATTACTATAAAATTCATAAAAAATATGGACATCAATGCTATGGTCAGCTAAAATATGAACAGATAATATGTTGGACTGAAAACTTACAATTGTACTGAAGGGTTAATAACTCAGATACACTGTCCCAGAGTAAAAATTGCAAACTAACTTGAGGGTTAATACTTCCGATATAATGTCCCAAAAGAAAGTTCAATCCAAGGGTAGGAATTAATGAGAGTCACTTGTATTTGTATAGACTGCCACTTGATCGCGGTATTGCCGCAAATAAAGCGCAGGTTTAAACTGAAGTGGTTTTACTCACTGTTTTAGATAATGCCGATTTCCATATCACTTGTGGCGTCCCACGTGTAGTGAAAGTTTTTCGGAGGCTGCGGTATTCAATTGCGGCAAAAAATATTTTTGAAGAAAACTTTTGAAGAAAAACTTTTGGAGAAAACTTTGAAGAAAACTTGCGGGATCCTCGGTGGTTGTAGTTAGCTGTACCGTCTCAGAGGTCACCTGGAGGTAAATACCTTCTGCGTTGTCTGTTCACGTATGCAGGGTTACCTTTCACCAGGAAATAATGGACTCAGCACAAATAGACGGATATCCAGCTTTTCTTTACAACAGACTGCAGGTTCACCGATCCCTTCCTTAAAGCGCTTGTTCGTCTTCGGTTCTATATTTTTAAATCATGGGATTGATTACCATACGCGTTTCGGAGACTAAGGCTCCTTCTTCAGTGGTTAAGTTTCCCATGAGAATAGTCTATCCTTATATACCTGTACAGGTGTGGTTTTTAATTAATTAGTTGGCTTGAGCCGTTTTGTAGGAAGTGACGTAAATTTATGTTCATATCATGATGGACAAACCATAATAAGTGTTTAAAAACATTTGTTTCTTATTTAAAAGGCATATTAAATCAATATATCACTTTATATGTCACATATTTTATAAGTGTTTAAAAAATATTGATAAAAATAAATATAGAAAGTATAGCAACGGAAATCGCTGCTGCAATATACATAAACTCATATTTTATACCATATATATTCCACATCTATAATATTCATGTCATATCAGTTGACTATATTATAGTGTTCATGGTATCGCTGATCTAAATTTGTAGATAGAGCGCAAAAACGAATTTTATCGACCGCCATGCGTAAATGGCGGTTTTTTAATGCGGTAATTATTCGCATTGCGTTTCACTGTATTCTTGTTCTCTGTCTGCACCAGTGCAGCTACGCACTGGTTAGACCCCACAATTTCACATTGATCACATATAATTCATAAAAAAAGTATAAAAGTACATAAAATATAAATATTTAAAAATATTATGTCTAAATACATGTTATTATTTTAATTTCAAACTGAATTGTTAGGCAGTATATGATAAACTGATAGATAGAAGACTCGGAATGCAGTACGGAGTAGAATACGTAATGGGAATAGAAGCTATTAACTCTAATCTATTGAACTTTACAGAGGACCTTCACCACTCCTGACATGCCTGTTTAATAGCTTCATGCATTCCCCATGTAATAACAATTTTTCGAACATCTATTCTTAGACTCTATGTTTGCCATTCCTTTATTATTTCACTAGAAGCTATGCATGAATTGCTAGCAGTCTGCAGTAAGGGTACAGAGGGGTGGTACCCCTGACAATGGCAGCACTGATTAAATCTGTATGCTTACAAGGAGTGTTTAACTCCATACAGCAAATACCACAATGAAGCTACCTTCTTTTGCATATTTTTAAACCTGGACACTTAATATCGCAAAGAAGTCTCTAATGTTAAAGGAAACAAACACCTTAAAATTGCGAAGGAACTCTTCTGACCATCTGGTGTGATTTAAAAGTAGCCGTATATGCGAGAGCTCCGCAATACTGCACTGTGAAATGACCGTGACTGCATATTAGATATATTATTGTTTTAAGTGTTTTTATGTATAGATGTGGCCTAATAAATTGTATATCAATTATACTGAGAGCAAGCCATATTTTCTCCTAACATACTAATATGCCATGACATGGAAGAATGAGAACCTTCACAGACATAAATTTTATTTTCCCGCTGTCTCACAGATAAAATGATTATTAAAAGGCATTCTGGTTTTATAACAGAGAATGGTATTCATATTTAATGGAAGTTATTTGTATCTGTCTAGGTCTATGTGTCTAAGTATGTATGTGTATTATATCATAAAATAAAACAAAGATTCCATTCTTAAGAGAGAAAAAAATTATTTTGTAGCCAT
>NC_053390.1:577493961-577516616 GCF_905171765.1 Bufo bufo
TTAGCAACCCGAATATTCTTAACATCTCTAATATAGCGAGGCACTTTATTCAAAAACATGCTCGCAAAGTGACATTTTTTCAAGCATTTGCCATTGAAAGAGTTTCGGCACCTAAAAGGGGCGGTGACCATCGAAAGAAAATTCTTCTCAGAGAGGCATACTGGATCTTTAGACTCGGGTCTAGGATTCCAGCGGGTCTTAACCTGAGAAAAGAGCTTATGTACATCTACCACTGATTGACATTTATCTAAGTGGAGATGTGCATTTACCCACAGCTCAATGGGAAATTTTTTCATTCTGGTTACAGTAGTCAGGAGGAGTGGGATTTTGAATGTCGCATAGGATCGTGCGTGCAGGCTGAACACTGCTCAGGACACAGATCACACAGAGCGGCTTATTTTTCAACAATATGATCCACACATAATATGAATCTGCATGATTAAAGTAATGGTGATAAGATTATACCGAAGCAAGTGTGTTGTTTTCTCTTGTTGCTTCTCATATATAGAGCAACTAAATTCACAACACTAGCTATGTAGATTTACGTATTTATAGTGAATTTTCTGTAACATTTATTGCTGCAACAATGTGATTTTTATATATGCTTACTCCTGTTCCAATACTCAGTTGTGCTTTTATTGTCGGCTTACAACTGATTGTAATTTACCGCAGTTGTCAGGCCATTCCGGTTGTTTATAATGTTATTTTAACAGATAGAAAGGATTATGTATTCACACTGTGCGGTTTATTCCTATAGAAACCAACAGCATGGAGAATAGGGGTTAATTTGCCCCAGGACTATCCGCACAGTGTGTTTTCAATTGTACAAATAATTGGGGAAGAGGTGTGCTTCTGTTGTGGCAGCCTATGGGATCGGAGGTTTCTCTTTGGATTTTCTGAAGAGGCGCACTCCAATTCCTTTATAATGTGGGGTCACATTCAGAATGGTGCTACGACTAAGGGTACTCACCCGAAACGCGTCAGCGACCATGCCGTGGGGACAGTGACTATGTCGGTTTTAAGAAATATTCAATAAAGAAGAGCTGAAAAGAGGACCTTTATTTGTCTCCAGAATCCTTCTTCCAATTTGTTTTCTGCCTGTTACGGGAACACTCCCCCAGGGCCTCTGGAGCCGGGACTATATACCATACCAAGGTGAGCTGGATAAAAGTTTTTTCTATACCAGTCTAATATACCTCTAGCCACATAATCACTTGATCTTTTCTGTACGGTGAATGCATAATTTTGGGGCCTGTAATCTAACTGGCCAACAGTAAAATTGTTATACGGTGACATAATCACTTTTTTTTTCTGTATGGTGAATGCCTAATGTTTGGGGCCTGTATTCCAGTGGGCTACATTAAAATTTTTATCCATTGACCTCATAATCTACATTCAGCCACAAAATCACTTGATCTTTTCTATACAGTGAATGCATAATTTTGGGGCCTGCAATCTAACTGACCAACAGTAAAATTGTTATACAGTGACCGCCTAATGTACCTCCAGCCACATAATCACTTGATCTTCTCTGTCGTATGAATGCCTAATGTTTGGGGTCTGTACTCCACTGGCCTGCAGTAAAATTTATATCCAATGACCGTCTAATATACCTCCAGCCACATAATCACTTGATCTTTTCTGTACGGTAAATGCATAATTTTTGGGGCCTGTAATCTAACTGGCTAATAGTAAAATTGTTATACAGTGACCGCCTAATGTACACCTTCAGCCACATAATCACTTGATCTTTTCTGTCCAGTGAATGCCTAATGTTTGGGGCATGTACTCTACTGGCCTGCAGTAAAATTGATATCCAATTGCAGTCTAATATACCTCCAGCCACATAATCACTTGATCTTTTCTGTACGGTGAATGCATAATTTTGGGGCCTGTAATCTAACTGGCCAACAGTAAAATTGTTATACGGTGACATAATCACTTTTTTTTTCTGTATGGTGAATGCCTAATGTTTGGGGCCTGTATTCCAGTGGGCTACATTAAAATTTTTATCCATTAACCGCATAATGTACCTCCAGCCACATAATCACTTGATCTTTTCTGTACGGTGAATGCATAATTTTGGGGCCTGTAATCTATCTGACCAACAGTAAAATTGTTATACAGTGACCGCCTAATGTACCTCCAGCCACATAATCACTTGTACTGCATATGTCTGGAAAATGTAATAAAAATTTCGTAAAAAAAAAAAGAAAACCTCCCTGAAATGAGAAGTGCACCTCCCTGAAATGAGTTTTTGCAGGTTGGGATGTCTGGCCACATAATCACTTGTTCTTTTCTGTATGGTGAATGCCTAATGTTTGGGGCCTGTACTCCACTGGCCTGCAGTAAAATTGTTATCCATTGACCGTCTAATATACCTCCAGCCGCATAATCACTTGATCTTTTCTGTCCTGTGAATGCCTATTGTTTAGGGCCTGTACTCCACTGACCTGGGGTAAAATTTATGTAAAATGACAGTATAATATACCTCCAGCTACATAATTATTTCATCTTTTCTGTACGGTGAATGCATAATTTTTGGGGCCTGTAATCTAACTGGCAAACAGTAAAATTGTTATACGGTGACCGCCTAATGTACCTCCAGCCACATAATCACTTGACATTTTCTGTCCGGTGAATGCCTAATGTTTGGGGCTTGTACTTCACTAGCCTGTATTAAAATTGATATCCAATGACTGTCTAATATACCTCCAGCCACATAATCACTTGTTCTTTTCTGTCTGGTGAATGCCTAATATTTATGGCCTTTGGCCTGCAGTAAAATTGATATACAATGACCGTCTAATATACCTCCAGCCACATAATCACTTGATCTTTTCTGTACTGCGAATGCATAATTTTAGGGGCCTGTAATCTAACTGTCCAACAGTAAAATTGTTATACGGTGACCGCCTAATGTACCTCCAGCCACATAATCACTTGTTCTTTTCTGTACGGTGAATGCTTAATGTTTGGGGTCTGTACGCCACTGGCCTGCAGTAAAATTGTTATCCAATGACCGTCTAATATACCTCCAGCCACATAATCACTTGTTTTCTGTCCGGTGAATGAATAATGTTTGGGGCCTGTACTGGCCTACAGTAAAATTGTTATCCACTGACTGTCTAATATACCTCCAGCCACATAAACACTTGATCTGTTCTGTCCGGTGAATGCCTAATGTTTGGGGCCTGTACTCCACTGGCCTGCAGTAAAATTGTTATACAATAACAGTCTAATATACCTCCAGCTACATGATCACTTGATCTTTTCTGTACGGTGAATGCATAATTTTTGGGGCCTGTAATCTAACTAGCCAACAGTAAAATTGTTATACGGTGACTGCCTAATGTACCTCCAGCCACATAATCACTTATTTTTTTCTGCACGGTGAATGCCTAATGTTTGGGGCCTATACTCCAGTGGGCTACATTAAAAATTTTATCCATTGACCTCATAATCTACATTCAGCCACAAAATCACTTGATCTTTTCTATACAGTGAATGCAAAATTTTGGGGCCTGCAATCTAACTGACCAACAGTAAAATTGTTATACAGTGACCGCCTAATGTACCTCCAGCCACATAATCACTTGATCTTCTCTGTCCTATGAATGCCTAATGTTTGGGGTCTGTACTCCACTGGCCTGCAGTAAAATTTTGATCTAATGACAGTCTACTATACCTCCAGCTACATAATCACTTGATTTTTTTCCGTACTGTGAATGCATAATTTTTGGGGCCTGTAATCTAACTGGTCAACAATTAAAATTGTTATACAGTGACCACCTAATGTACCTCCAGCCACATAATCACTTGATCTTTTCTGTATGGTGAATGCATAATTTTTGGGGCCTGTAATCTAACTGGCAAACAGTAAAATTGTTATACTGTGACCGCCTAATGTATCTCCAGCTACATAATCACTTGTTATTTTCTGTACGGTGAATGCCTAATGTTTGGGGTCTGTACTCCAGTGGGCTACATTAAAATTTTTATCCATTGACCTCATAATCTACATTCAGCCACAAAATCACTTGATCTTTTCTATACAGTGAATGCATAATTTTGGGGCCTGCAATCTAACTGACCAACAGTAAAATTGTTATACAGTGACCGCCTAATGTACCTCCAGCCACATAATCACTTGTTTTTTTCTGTATGGTAAATGTCTAATGTTTGGGGCCTTTACTCCACTGGCCTGCAGTAAAATTGTTATACAATGACCGACTAATATACCTCAGCCACATAATCACTTGATCTTCTCTGTCCTGTGAATGCCTAATGTTTGGGGCCTGTACTCCACTGGCCTGCAGTAAAATTGATATCCAATGACCGTCTAATATACCTTTAGCCATATAGTCACTTGATTTTTTCTGTCCGGTGAATGCCTAATGTTTGGGGTCTGTATTCCACTGGCATGCAGTAAAATTTATATCCAATGACAGTCTAATATACCTCCAGCTACATAATCTTTTGATTTTTTCCGTACTGTGAATGCATAATTTTTGGGGCCTGTAATCTAACTGGTCAACAGTAAAATTGTTATACGGTGACCACCTAATGTACCTCCAGCCACATAATCACTTGATCTTTTCTGTAGGGTGAATGCCTAATGTTTGGGGTCTGTACTCCACTGGCCTGTAGTAAAATTGTTATCCAGTGACTGTTTAATACACCTCGAGCCACATAATCGCTTGTTCTTTTCTGTACGGTGAATGCCTAATGTTTGGAGCCTGTACTCCAGTGGGCTACATTAAAATTTTTATCCATCGACCGCATAATGTACCTCGAGCCACATCATCACTTGTTCTTTTATGTCAGGTGAATGCCTAATTTTTAGGCCCCGTTTTCCCGTGACCTAAAATAAAAAATTTCTAGGCTCCAGCAGAGCACATTTTTGAGAAGTTCCCTTTAAGACTAATAAAAATGGCCCCTGATTAAAATACATATTTTTGTGGAAATTTTTGTCATTGATCCCCCTCTAGTATGTCACTGTCCATGTTTTTGGACTATTTGTGTGTTTCTAGTAAGTATTTTGTGGCTGCAAATATGACCGGAAGTTTTTCCAGGTTCACCTGCCATTAAAGTAAATGGGGCCCGCTGCGAACTTGCGGTTTGCGTACATTTGATCGCCTTCGCGCGATCACGTTCGCAAACCGTCCCGGCTGATATTCGTCCATCACTACTCATTAGCCACACCTCACCCTACTCTCATGTCTCTTTCATCATCTCCATTTCCAGAGAGATTTATCTTAGGCCGAATGCACACGGCCTTGTTCCGCGGCCGAGAGCAGTCCGTGGTATGCCGGGCTGGATTCCTGTTCAGAACAGGAGCGCACGGCGTCATTGGTTGCTATGACGCTGTGTGCTTCATGCCGCCGCTGCTGTACAGTAATACACTCGTATAGATCATACGAGTGTATTACTGTACAGCAGCGGCGGCATGAAGTGCACGGCGTCATAGCAACCAATGAGGCCGTGCGCTCCTGCTCTGAACAGGAATCCAGCCCGGCATACCACGGACCGCTCTCGGCCACTGAACACGGCCGTGTGCATTCGGCCTTATTCAGGATCATGATTCCTGACAAGCAGAGCAGAGAGGAGGAGGATGCAGCACTATGGCTCATTGTGGTGAAGTAACTTGTCATCCTGTGCGACAGGACAGGTTTTGTGTGTACAGGTTTTGTGTGTACTGATAGGACGACTTCCCTTTTATTTCTCCTAATGATTGATCCATAGACAAAAGAAGCCTTTCTAAGTAATGAAAGGTATTTGTGAATATATTTATTATAAAATAATATTTAAGTATTTACTTTTTTTTTTATTCCTGGAGAACCCCTTTAATGTAAAAAATGAAAATCAGACCTGTACCTCACATGGATCCAGAGCTTTTCCCTATTCGTTATTCCGATTGCTAGATTTATGTTGTGCTGGCAGCTCAGAGGGATGTGTCCTTTTTATTGTAACTCAGGGGGAGTGTCTTTTCTGCTGCAGCTCAGGGGTGTGTGTCCTTTCTGCTGCAGCTTTGTCTCTATCACAGCTCAGGAAGCAGTTGAAGGATGGAACTGAGCATGTGCATCCACCCTAGCAAGATGGACAGAGAAAAAACAAAAATAACAAATGGCAGGTGGTGCCATACAGATTCTTTTTATTGAATAACTCACTGGCTATACTAAATTTTTAATTACATGCAATTACACAAGTATTCAGATTAAGGTACGGTACTTCAAAACATCCAAAGTCGATTCGCATAAAACTTTGTTCCAATACTGTACGGAGCAGGAGCTCTGAACAGTATTAGAATGTATTGGCTATTTCTTGGGGATCTGGTTGCTTGAAGGTGTTAAAGGATTACAGGATGGGATATTTTAGAATATGGTTTAACGTATACCAACCCATGTCAAAATTGCTTCCTTCGTGTGGGGACATTTTGTGTTATGGAACAGCTTGTAATATGAATGTAGTACTTTAAATAATATATTCTCATATTTGCAACAAAGGATGCATTTAAAAATAAAATAAAAAATGTAGCGTAAATAGGTTAGCAAATGTCCCCATAAGGTTTCTGATTCTACATTTATAAGTCACCTGTACACAGGCCAACTGACAAGGCAATTAGCAAGAATAATCCATTTGTTCCCAATAATTGCCTGCGGATGAGCAATCATCTCCTATGGCCTCATGCACACGACCGTTCCGTTTTTTGCAGTCCGCAAACTGCGGATCTGCAAAAAACTTAAGCTGCCCGTATGCCTTCCGCAATGTGCGGAACGGAACAGGCGGCACATTGTAGAAATGCCTATTCTTGTCCGCAAAACGGACAAGAATAGGACATGTTAAATTTTTGGGGCGGGGCTACTCCACAGAACAACGGATGCAGACAGCACACAGAGTGCTGTCCGCATCTTTTGCGTCCCCATTGAAGTGAATGGGTCCGCATCCGAGCCGCAAAAACTGCGGCTCGGATGCGGACCAAAACAATGGTCGTGTGCATGAGTCCTAAGTATAGGGATGATATTTTGCTGCAGGGGTTACTTGTACCCATACAGATTCAGGCTACTTTCACACCTGCGTTCAGGTGTCCGCTCGTGAGCTCCGTTTGAAGGGGCTCACGAGCGGTCCTGAACGCAGCCGTCTGGCCCCAATGCATTCTCAGTGGAGGCGGATCCACTGAGAATGCATCTGCCTGCCAGCGCTCAGCCTCCGCTCCGCTCAGTGAGCGGACACCTGAACGCTGCTTGCAGCGTTCGGGTGTCCACCTGGCCGTGCGGAGGCAAGCGGATCCGTCCAGACTTACAATGTAAGTCAATGGGGACGGATCCGTTTGAAGATGACACATTATGACTCAATCTTCAAGCGGATCCGTTCCCCATTGACTTTCAATGTAAAGTCTGAACGGATCCGCTCAGGCTACTTTCAGACTTAGAAAATTTTTTAAGTTATAATGCAGACGGATCCGTTCTGAACGGATGCAAACGTCTGCATTATCGGAGCGGATCCGTCTGATGAAACATCAGACGGATCCGCTCCGAACGCTAGTGTGAAAGTAGCCTCACATAGCATGATCTGCTACCCACAAACAATGATTTTAGATGGCGCATAAGCAATTTTTTTACCCTATGAATGAGCTTATTCATTGGGTGATCGGTAGCCCATTTTCACAGACCAACTTTGGAAATGAAAATGAGCATTCGCATTAACATTCATTTGCAATAGTCCGTAGCTAGACTGCAGGTTCTGTATTGTTGTTGTATTGATGGTTGTGTTATCCCTGATCTTAGAGTAGAGACCAACTTGAATGAAGATGCCATAAAGTGGCAAGAGTGGACATATGCTATGCTTCATCAAATTTGTACCAAGAGCCCATGTTCATCAGTAAATCACTGTAGTAATAGTGAGGGTTATGTCCCTTCACCTTTTTAAAATAAATGTATTAGTTAAGTTAAAGGGATATTCCTAGTTCATAAATTGGTGGCATATCACTAGAATATGCACCCAATGTCAGATATATATGGGGGCGTGCATGGTTGGGACCAGCTCTCATCTCCAGAATGGCCCCCCAAAGTGAAGGAGAGCGGACCGTGCAAGCACAGCCACTCTCCAGTCACCGCTGTGGGAGTTCCGAAAATAGTCAAACACTTGCAGTAACCTGTTGGTGAATGGAGAGATGTCCGTGCATGAGCAGTGCACTCTCCATTCAATTCTACGGAATTTTGGAAAATAGTAGAGCGTGCTCACTCTGCAATTTTCGGAACTCCCATAGAAGTGAATGGAGAGCACACTTGCATGCATGGTGAACTTTTCTTCACTTTAAGGGCCCCATTCTGGAGCTAAAAGCGGGTCCAAAAGGTGGGACTCATACCTATATGACAATGGTGGCATATCCTTAGCTTAAGCCTACATCACATCCAAGCATACAGTACCTTGCAAAAGTATTCACCTCCTTAGTGTTTTTCCTGTTTTGTTGCTTTACAACCAGCAATTAAAATGGATTTGGATTTTGTATGTGATGGACTTGGCAAAAAAGTTAAATTGGAATGAAAAAATACCTTGTTCCAAAAATAATAAAGATAACATATTTTTTTCTCTGTAAGACGCACTATTTTCCCGCCTGTGTCTTATGGGGCAAATATTAATGAGCGCTTTCATTATGGAAGCTCTCATTAGTACAGAAGGCCCGGGAAGCAGTGAATGCAGCACTCCCTGGGCTCTGTACTTATTGCTTCCTGGTCCTCCACCACTCGCACACTGTGACCTCCCACTGTGCAGCATTGGGTAGCGTGGCAGGAAGAGCTGGAGCTAGACAGCATCTGCAGCAGGAGAGGTAAGTTGATTTTTATGTTTATGTCTGATCTGCAGTCTGGGACTGATCTTAATGTCTGTATAGGGATCTTATTAACATGATCTGAGGTCTGAATGGGGGTCTTAACAATGGGGGTCTGATCTTAGTGTCTGAATAGGAACCTTATTAACATTGGGGTCTGATCTGAGTGTCTGAATGGGGGTCTTATTATCATTGGGGGTCTGATCTTAGGTCTGATTGGAGTGTTATTAACATTTAGAGTCCGATCTCAGGTCTCATTGAGGATCTTATTAATATCGAGGGTCTGATCTGAGGTCTAATTGGGGCTCTGAGCTAAGGTCTGATGAAAAATATATATATATTTCCTCCTCTAAAACTAGGTGCGTCTTATGTGCAGCTGCATCTTATAAGGTGAAAAATACAGTAATCCAAAAAGTTGTGAGTGTATATGCATTCCCTGTCTTTGCTGTGAAATTCAAAAATAAGATATGGATGTCTGGTCCAACCAGTTAACTTCCCTTGTGTGAAATCAAAGTGTCCCATGATCTGTCACACATGTGAGTTTAAATACTCCTGTTCTGAATAGTCCCTGAGGCTGCAAGTCCACTAAGAAAGCCACATAAAGACCAAGATATTCTCTAAACAGGTTAGGCTGGGTTCACATCACATTTTTCCCATCCCATTCTTATACTGTCGTGTGTATCAGGTTTTACATTCTTGTTTCCTTTCCTTTCTCAGCACACACAGTATACATCAAAAATCAATTCTTGCAAACTGTTACCCCTTATAAGAACTCCTAGAGATTCCCTTATGTCCACTACAGGACAGAATCCTTCTTTGAACTTGTACTAAGGTGATTATTCGGACTGACTTTTGTACATTTTGTTTCTCAGGCTACCATGATAAATAAAAAAAATCTGAAATACACTAAGCCGCTAACATTGTGTTATTCGTAGAAAAAAACAATGTTCAGAATATCATTGTTTCTACCAGACATTTTTTTGTTTTAAACATTAGATGATATTCCTCACTGAGATTTAGATATATTGTGCCAAATAAGAAGGAAAATTATCAGCAGGGAATAACTAAAAACGTTCACAACAAATTGTATTGAAATTAGTACAAAAAAGATGAAAAGGTAAAAATGTACAAATGAATGAAAATTATCACATGCAGCTTAATCAGAAAAAGAATAAAAGAAGGGAAGTATATAATTTACCAGTAAAATAAATATGAATATTATACACTGAGAACACAGCTTGGTACAGAATTGATTTAGAATGAATTATATACCCCTCAGCAGGCCAAGATTGCGACTGCTCAACATCCTCATGCAGAATGAATGCAAACAAGAGAGTGCTGTCAATGGCGGAACACAGAACTGCATGCTTGTTAGAGAGACCTGCTCAGCCTAATATTGTCCTCCTGCCAAAATAAAGTATAAGGACATAGCTAATGTGATACTGCACTTTTTTTTCCATAAAATGTTTTTTTTTTTGATCATCTGAGGCAATTCACACTTGCATTTACAATCTTGACTGTAATAATAAGTGTTGATACCATTTACACACTGTGTGGCGGTCAAGAGTGTTCTGCAGTGGGTACCATATCTGAAAATTGTATTATTATCATGAAGTACTAAGAGCAGGACATCTAGGGGAAACAAAAGTTTGTGTGGCCAAAAATTAGACATTCAAGTTAATGGTTAATTTGGGTGGGATTTTTAAAAATTCTGATCCTTTAGTGATTGAATTACTGGACTTGTCCTGGCAAAATTGGGACTCATGATGTATATGTAACACCCCAGAATGGTGTTACCACTCCTGTACCCTGCTACTGTCTTTAATGGTCTAACATAAATGTCATCTGTGTAATTCTGTTCTAGGTTCACCACAATGTGCATCTATAATGTCGTTATGCAACTGTTACGCAAGTAATGTGCCTGGTTCCCCAGCAGGTGGCAGCAAATATGGCAGAGCTATAGTTAGATAGAATGGAACTCACCATTCCAATCTCCCCCCTTTTGGCCAGAGTCCTGCTTGCTACCAGAGATGTGGCAATTCTAGATTGTTCCGGTTTAGACTCCATGTTGGAGCTACAGGACACTAACCTATTCCTTGGCTGAAAAAAGTGAAACTAAAAAGTGGAGTGCAGCATAAAGAAGAAATCAAAGTTACTGAGCTAGCCTGTCAGTACAGCAGAGAGAAAGAGATAAAGCAGAGTTGAAGAGTTGAGTTTGCCTGCTAGTTGCTAAAGCCTGCTGGAACCAAGACAAAGCCTGAAAACTGTTTGAGGAAATGTTTATTCGAGTAAGGCCTCATGCACACAACCGTTTTTTTTGCGGTCCGCAAAACGGATTTCCGTTGTTCCGTGATCCGTGACCGTTTTTTCTTCCGTGGGTCTTCCTTGATTTTTGGAGGATATGAAGGAAAAAGTCATTTTGGTGTCCGCCTGGCCGTGCGGAGCCAAACGGATCCGTCCTGACTTACAATGCAAGTCAATGGGGACGGATCCGTTTGACGTTGACACAATATGGTGCAATTGCAAATGGATCTGTCCCCCATTGACTTTCAATATAAAGTCAGGAGTCCCTATTATACCATCGGATCAGAGTTTTCTCCAATCCGATGGTATATTTTAACTTGAAGCATCCCCATCACCATGGGAACGCCTCTATGTTAGAATATACCATCGGATTTGAGTTAGATTGTGAAACTCAGATCCGACAGTATATTCTAAAACAGAGGCATTCCCATAGTGATGGGGACGCTTCAAGTTAGAATATACTGAGAACTGTGTAATAACTGCCCCCTGCTGCCTGGCAGCACCCGATCTCTTGCAAGGGGCTGTGATCCGCACAATTAACCCTTCAGGTGCCGCACCTGAGGGGTTAATTGTGCGTATCATAGCCCCCTGTAAGAGATCAGGTGCTGCCAGGCAGGAGGGGGCAGACCCCCCTCCCTCCCCAGTTTTAAAATCATTTGTGGCCAGTGCGGCCCCCCCTTCCTCCCTCCCCTATATTTAACTAATTGGTGGCCAGTGCGGCCCCCATCCCTCCCTCCCCAGTATTATATTCATTGGTGGCCAGTGCGGCCTCCCCCCCCCCTAATTAAAATCACCTTCCCCCATCATTGGTGGCCAGTGCGGCCTCCCCTCTCCCCCCCCTAATTAAAATCACCTTCCCCAATCATTGAAGGCCAGTGCGGCCTCCCCTCTCCCCCCCTAATTAAAATCACCCCCCCATCATTGATGGCAGCGGAGAGTTCCGATCGGAGTCCCAATTTAATCTCTGGGGCTACGATCGGTTACCATGGCAGCCAAGACGCTACTGCAGTCCTGGCTGCCATGGTTACTTAGCAATAGAAGCATTATACTTCCCTGCGATGTCTGTGACCGGCCGGGCGCTCCTCCTACTGGTAAGTGACAGGTCTGTGCGGCGCATTGCTTATAGCACAGACAGTTAATTGTGCGGATCACAGCCCCCTGTAAGAGATCGGGTGCTGCCAGGCAGCAGGGGGCAGTCATGTACACAGTTCGTAGTATATTCTAACTTGAAGCGTCCCCATCACTATGGGAACGCCTTTGTGTTAGATTATACTGTCGGATCTGAGTTTTCACGAAGTGAAAACTCAGATCTAAAAAGCTTTTATGCAGACGGATCAGCGGATCCGTCTGTGTGAAAGTAGCCTACGGACACGGATGACGGACGCGGATGACAATCTTGTGTGCATCCGTGTTTTTTCACGGACCCATTGACTTGAATGGGTCCGTGAACCGTTGTTCGTCAGAAAAATAGGACAGGTCATATTTTTTTGACGGACAGGAAACACGGATCACGGACGTGGATTGTAACGGACCGTTTTGCACACAAGAGGTTAAAAACCGTTTAGGCGATATTCCCCTTTCCAATGCACAGGCAGCTACTGCAAGCACCAGTCTGCCGAACTGCAAACTACATGAATCCTTCAACTCCGGAACAGGAAACACACGAACACTGGAAACAGCTGAACAGGAAAAGCATACAATCAGCTTACACTCCTGGCAATCAGCATACAATCCAATTCCCCCAATAACGAGACGCCACTTCGTTTTGAGGTCAAGCCGAACTGCCTGTACTGGCACATACAGCCTCTTTTATTCACAATCCACAAACATAGTACTGCCCACAGGGTTTTGAAATACAACTAATCAATCCGTACAATACACACAGACACTCCCACACAAAATCCTCCCCTCTGCCTGTGGTATGATTACTGAAAACAATGGGTTATATAATTATCACAGGCAGAGAAATACAGTTTTATAAAACATATCACAGGGACCCCAAAACATGCAATAACCCCATAACAACAGTATATCCTCGGAACCGGGGGATCTGGGTGAACCACATATCCAAAATTCACCCAGATCCGTTCAGTAGTTTGGAAGATACAGTTTAATGCAGATTCCGCAGAACATATACAGGCTATATAAAAAATAATTACTGTATAATGTGTCCCCTGTTGTATAGTTTAAAACTACTGCCCGATGTCTTTGTGCACCAAATACCGGCGAGATGGCACCGTGTAGAAAAGTACAAACAGTGTCTGTGAGTTAAAATGGCCGCCATCCGTTGTTCTCATTAATGTGCTTCATCCATTGTTTTCACCATGTGCCTCTGATACATGAAATGGTGGCCACCCAGTAATTCCACAGTATGTCCCCAGATGGTTCTTAAAGGGCCAGCAGCAGCATAAAAAAATACAATATGCCCAAACCTCCCAGGGACTATAATCACATGGCCAGAGGATGGCAAGCAGTCCTCTCCAGGCACAAGTGGCGGAGCTGGTTCCGCCACACGGATGTACAACGGTGGATTTTCTGAGTTTACAACGGACCCATTGAAAGTCAATGGGTCCGCAGAAAATCACGGAAAACGGAACAACGGACATGAATGCACACAACGGTCGTGTGCATGAGGCCTAAAGCTGCCATTTACCTTCATCTCAAGGTCTGGACTTAAAGGGGTTGTCCGGGTTCAGAGCTGAACCTGGACATACCCTTTTTTTCACCCAGACAGTCCCCGTGAGGCTAGCATCGGAGCATCTCATGCTCCGATTGTCACGACCATGGTTATGGTCGTGACTCCTGGACCCGCAGGCAGTTGCCTGCGGTTTGGTTTTCTTGTCAACCACATGGTGAGGGTTCCTGAGTATGAGCCCTCCTACCATCTGGGTTGTCTCATACAGCTAGGAGTCAGGGTCAGAGTTAGGGACGCATAGGAGGTGACCTGCTCCCTAATTATGTTGTCCTGGTCAAGCAGCTTCCCTTTACGTTTAACATCACACGGATTAGTTACCCTCACTTTGATCCGTGACAGTATGACCACAATGGCTCCTTGCGTGGACTTACCTTCGAAAGAGGGTGCAGCATGCATTGTCATCTGGTTATGGGGTGCATGCGCGTTCTCCGGAGGGAGAGCGTTAGGGGGTTCACTGTTTAGGGCACAGTTGGTGGCTTATTCCCCGCCACCTTGCCTTCCGTGTCCGTGTTGGTAATCCCTTGTCCTTTTCTATGTTCTTATCTCTGGTCGTCTGCTGGCAGCATTCCGTTTGTGTTCTGGCTGTGTGCTGGTTAGGAGTGGCTGTTGGCAGCGACTGGAGTGCGAACGTTAGTAGAGACTGGACGCAGTGTCAGTGCGGTCTCTCCGGGCTGTTTATTTGCTGGTCTCTGGTTCCTGTGTGTTGCTCCAGAGGCTGGCAGTCGGCCCCATGGTTTCTGTGTGTTGCTCCAGGGGCTGGCAGCAGTCCTGGGGAGATTCGCATGTACTGACTCTGATTCCCCTACTTTTTCCCTTCTCCCATCCCTGCTTTGAGTTCCTCACTATCTTCCCTTTTTTTTGGTGGGGGGGCTTTGAGGGTTGGGAGTGTCACGACCATGGTTATGGTCGTAACTCCTGGACCTGCATGCAGTTGCCTGCGGTTTGGTTTTCTTGTCAACCACATGGTGAGGGCTGCTTGTATGTTGCCTCACGTGTGGCTGCCGCTGGAAACATCATTATATTGACAGTATAGCAGCCTGAGCTGTTGCTAGGCAGCTTGCTGTCAAGTGCATGCGGTTACACCTGGCAACCTGGCTATGTAGGTGTGCCTCTAGTCTGTATGGTGTGCACTCAGACATTTTCTCTTCACTTGCGGTTGTCCGCGGCAACGTGTGGTGTTGTGTGCATGTGGTGGCAGTGTCTCGGCCTGCTGGCTGATTCCCAGGACATGATTGCCACGCATGCCGTTGCTGGCGGTAACGGGTGCAGTGTGATTTTTATGTGTGCACTTTCCCTGTTTGTTGTGCACGAGCTTTAGGTATGTGTGCACTTCGCCTTTAAGTGGTTTCACTTCCCTGGTTGGTGTTGGAAGGGATAATTCCCTTTCCAGTGTGTGTCTGTGTGGATGTGGCCATTTAGGCTATTTAGCCTCTGCTGAGACCTGTAGCTGAGGGGTACTCCAGCCTTGTTGTAGCTGGAGTCATCCTCCTGGTTTCTTATACCATCTGCCAGTGAGGGCCACCCTTGTGGTCATAAAACGTTATGTGTGATGCTATTTTATGTTTATGTGGTGTCTATTATTACTGCAGCTATGGATCTGGGTTCCTGTGTGTTTATGTGTGTGTGCTGTGTTCCTTTTATGTTTGGTTTGGACATCAGCAGTTGAGCACGGGATCCAGTCAGTGTGTCTGTGGCAGGTAGGTGTGGAAGTCGTTTCACGCACCTGCCATACCCATAGGCTGTTTATGTTTCTCTTCCCTTGCAGCTTGGCCAGTTTAGACTCCTGTTCGTCCGTGTCCAGGAGGAACAGGTTGTCTTACTTAGCTCCTAGTTCAGGAATCCCTTGAGGGCTAGTAGGGACCTCAGGTTCCTGAGTATGAGCCCTCCTACCATCTGGGTTGTCTCATACAGCTAGGAGTCAGGGTCAGAGTTAGGGACGCATAGGAGGTGACCTGCTCCCTAATACTGTTGTCCTGGTCAAGCAGCTTCCCTTTACGTTTAACATCACACGGATTAGAGTTACCCTCACTCTGATCCGTGACACCGATGAGCTCCTGTGCCCTGCGCTAAATCACGCAGGGCACAGGCTTTTTTGTTTTCAATAACACACTGCCGGGCGGTAACTTCCGCCTGGCAGTGTGTTCGGTGACGTCACCGGCTCTGAGGGGTGGGCTTTAGCACTGCCCTAGCCGTTTTACTGGCTAGGGCAGAGCTAAATCCCGCTCATCAGTGCCGGTGACATCACCGGGGTTCCTGTCAGCCCCATGGAGAGCCCCGGTACATCACCGGAACTCCTAAAAATGCCTTTGCCCTGCGCAATTTAGCGCAGGGCAAAGGAGAGCATCGGAGCATGAACTGCTCTGATGCTCATGTCATGGGGGCTGGCGGGGTGAAAATGGAGGGATGTCCGGGTTCAGCTCTGAACCCGGACAACCCCTTTAAGTTATTCTTTCAAATCCCTCAATTATTCCCCCTTTTTATTGCTTCGGAGCCAAAGCCTGAGGTCCAGCGGTATCCAGGTAGGAGTACCGTGACACACAGAAAGAGAGGGTAGGGCTAATATCTTTATAGTATATATATTCTAGTGTATTATACTGTGCCCTGTATTTCCCAGTAGATAAATGATGCTTGGGAAACACAGTCCTCACCCCTGACCACCAGGACCAGGTAGTGCTCTGTCAGTACATGGCGGCCTCCCCTCTCTGCCCCGCTGTGTACTGGTGCTTATTCTGACAGTAAAGATGGGTTCACATCCCATTTTTGCCATCCATTTAATGCATAACAAAAATGTATACGTTAACAGATGCCTCAGACTGATGCCGTACAGTGGCATCCGTTCACCATACAGTTCCATTATAAAAAAACATATACGTTAACGTATGCATTTTTTTACTGGACTCTGCAGACTACAAAAACGTGGAGTGCTGCACATTTGTATACATCAAACCGATAGGAAAAACGTAATGTGAACCCACTGGGGGGGCGGGGGCGTACTAAAATTTTCAGTTCTACCTACATCACTGCACAGCTCCTTCTCTCCTCCAGGCCCAGGAGTGACGTCATGATGTGTGTCTCACTGCTGCAGCGGGCCTGAGGAGAGAAGGAGCGCAGGAAGCTGCGGTTAGGGAATGACAGGACCGCCGGCTCCCCTGAGCTCCAGCAATGATAGGTATGTGAGGGGGCCCCTGGGGGGGGGGGGGTCATTACACTGTGAGGGCCTCCTACAGTATAATGACCCCCTATGCCCCCCATTTAGTATAATGATCCCCAATGACCCTTCATTCAGTATGATGACCACCAGAGCCCCCATTCAATATAATGACCCCCAGTGACCACCATACAGTATAATGACCCCATGTTCCCTGGAGGCCACTGGGGGTCATTATTCTGAATGGGGGCGACTGGGGGTTATTATTCTGAATGGAGGGCCACAGTGGGGTCGTTATACTGTGTGTGGGTCCACTGGGGGTCATTATACTGTGTTTGGGGGCATTGGTGGTCATTATACTGTGTGAAGGGCCACTAGTGGTCATTATACTGTATTGGGGCCACTGATGGTCATTACACCGTGTGGGAACCACAGAGGGACATGTAAATGTACAAAAATGCCTCAAGGGGGCCCACTGGGATTTATTGCCCAAGGGCCCACATGAACATGGAGCAAGCCCTGATTAGCGCTATACATCATGTGGATTACAAATTTCATTTTTTGCTTTTTGCATTATATGTTCCAGTTTTACAACATTACAAGCCTGCACCCAAAGAATAGACTCAAACGTGTACCAGAGCTCTTTGTGATTTCTAGTGTAACATTTTTTGCACTATATTTTTGCACTAAAGTTCTAAGGTTCTGCAACGTTTAAGCACTTTTGCCTATTGTATGGACTCTTTTAGGCTACTTTCACACCTGCGTTCAGGTGTCCGCTCGTGAGCTCCGTTTGAAGGAGCTCACGAGCGGTCCTGAACGCAGCCGTCTGGCCGCAATGCATTCTCAATGGAGGAGGATCCACTGAGAATGCATCCGCCTGCCAGCGCTCAGCCTCCGCTCCGCTCAGTGAGCGGACACCTGAACGCTGCTTGCAGCGTTCGGGTGTCCGCCTGGCCGTGCGGAGGCGAGCGGATCCGTCCAGACTTACAATGTAAGTCAATGGGGACGGATCCGCTTGAAGATGACACCATATGGCTCAATCTTCAAGCGGATCCGTTCCCCATTGACTTACAATGTAAAGTCTGAACGGATCCGCTCAGGCTACTTTCATACTTAGAAAATTTTCTAAGTTTTAATGCAGACGGATCCGTTCTGAACGGATGCGAACGTCTGCATTATCGGAGCGGATCCGTCTGATGAAACATCAGACGGATCCGCTCCGAATGCTAGTGTGAAAGTAGCCTTATGGGTACAACAATGTGACCTCTTATGCACTTTTTGAATGGACTTTGAACTTTATATTGTTAGCCAGATAGTTAGCATCCTAGCTTCATTGCTCAGGGACTGCCTCTGAGGACACTGAATACTAATGGTCCCACTTTACCTTGTGTCAGTTTAGAAATAATATAATATATTACTTGCATATGCCCTTAACCTTTGTCTCTCCACAGATTTTGGAGGGTTAGGAGCCAGTATGTCCTGTGTCTTTGGGTTCATGTGCTTTTGCTACACAGGGAGGTCCAAGTGGTAAAGTCACAAGCAGGTCTAACATCGTAACGGGTAACCCCGTTACAAAGCTAGTCTGTCAGTACAGCAGAGAGAAAGAGGTAAAGCAGAGTTGAGTTTGCCTGTCAGTTCATGCTAAAGCCTTCTGGAACCTGCTGGAAGACAAAGCCTGAAAACAGTTTGAAGAAACGTTTATTCAAGTAAAGCTGCCATTGAACTTCATCTCAAGGTCTGGACTTAAAGGGTTTCTGCCACCACATTTTCACCTATTTAGCTGTCAGACACTAGCGATCTGCTAGTGTCTGCTCTACCTAACCATGCTATTGTAATCCCTTTCTGTGCAGCGGTTACCCTAAAAAACGTAGTTTTATTGGTATGCTAATGAGCCTCTAGGTGCTATGGGGGCGTCTTTTCAGCACCTAGGGGCTCCGTCCACTCACCATTTCTGCCGCCCAGCGCGCTCCAGCCCGCCCCTCTCCTCTAGATTGACAGCCTACTTCTCTGCATCTCGGCCGAATTCTCGCGCCTGCGCCGTGTGCTTCTGTATTCGGCACAGGCGCAGTGACTGTCTCCCTGCACCGGTTACGGCGCAGGGAGCAGTCCAACAGTCACTGCGCCTGCGCCGAATACAGAAGCACACGGCGCCGGCGCGAGTGGGCTGTCAATCTAGAGGAGAGGGGCGGGCTGGAGCGCGCTGGGCGGCGGAAATAGTGAGTGGACGGAGCCTCTAGGTGCTGAAAAGACGCCCCCATAGCACCTAGAGGCTCATTAGCATACCAATAAAACTACGTTTTTTAGGGTAACCGCTGCACAGAAAGGGATTACAATAGCATGGTTAGGTAGAGCAGACACTAGCAGATCGCTAGTGTCTGACAGCTAAATAGGTGAAAATGTGGTGGTAGAAACCCTTTAAGCTATTCTTTCAAATCGTAAATTTTCCCCCCTTTTTATTGCTTCAGAGCCAAAGCCTGGGGTCCAGAAACATTTACGCCCCACTACACCACTTGGTATTTCTACTAAACCTGGGACGCGATACAGGGGCCCTGGGCGGAGGCGTACATTGCATATGCAAAAATGGTGAGCAAATGGTGACAGCATATGGAGGGTGATAAGAGACTGGGGGGTATTCCCTAAGCCCCTTTGCCCCCGAGTTAATAAGGGGTCATGGCCCCTTTAAGGTGGTGAGTAGTAAGGGAGTATGGTAGGAGTTAATGGAAAGCTCCCATGATCCAGTGGGATTAGGGGCGGTGCTGATGGGCTATATATGCTTGGGAGTGAGCTTCCCACTTCCTCTTGACGGTGGATGAGCTGGTTTGAGGTACCCCTTCGCCGCTGTCATGTCCGCAGGAGATTTGGCCCTGAGGGACTCCCTCCTGGCGCGTTTTCAGGAGGAAGGAGAGGGATGGCTGCGGGCCTTCCTTGGGAGCCTGCATTCCCCTTTGCCTTCCCCTACTCCGGCCCCTCTGCCTGTTGCTGTTACTGAGCTGGCGGTTCCTGCTGCCAGCTCTGCCTGTCGTTTGGGGGATCGGCGGTCCGCGCGGCGTTCCCGCCCCCCGGCACGGCTTGGCCATAGCCCCCTGCTCCTTGCGCTTCTAGTAGCGGCGGCCCCCGGGGCTCTCTTAGGTCGGGGGATAGCTTACCTGATTCTTCCAGGCGCCGTGGCAGGCCGGGCCGCTCCGGCGAGCGGAGGGATGGTGGGCGGGCTCGGCCCGGTGCCGTGGCTCCTCCCCCTCCTCTGTCTCCCGGAAGTGGTTTGGCTGCTGGCGGCGCGCTGGGTACAGGATCAGTTATGGGAGCCCGGGAAAGCGCAATGGGGGATGAATCACCCCCGACACCCCCCTCGTCTCAATTATTGCCCCCCCCCCCCCCGGTTTCTGCGGGCCAGGGGCTGCCTGCGCTGCCGGCGGCACCTCTGCCTGGGGATCCAGCCAGTGGGTTGCAGAGTGATAGGGTTATAACCCCTGGAGTTGTTTCCCCTCCCCCGCCCCCCCCCTCCCAGATGCCACTAGTTGATACAGCCCCCAGGCAGAGGAGACGCAGGGAGGTCTCTGTCTCTCCCTCCTCTTCATTTGAAGATGGCAGGGGTGAGCGTGCTTACCGCAGGCGTCCGTCTAGTTGCCATGCTCGGGCACGAGGGAGTCGGAGACGCTCCAGATCCTCCAGGTGGCGTTCCCCCTCATCTTCGGAGTTGTCATCGGGCGCATCTGAGGAGTCTGGTAGAGTTTCAAGGAGTAGAAGATCGAGGCCAGCACCAAGCTGTACTTCCAGGGCTCCGAGCCTGGTTCATCCTTTGGTTCAAAGTCAGGCGGTTTCCGTAGAGGTTCCTTCTCCGGTGGTTCCTAATGTTCCGGTTGGTGAGTTTCAATTTGCTGGGGCCTGGGGGGAAAGTGGGTCTGTGGCGGGTATGGAATCGCTTATGCGGGCTTTGCTAGATAAATTACAGGATTCCCCATCCCCAGTTGCTAGTCAGAAAACTCCTTCCTCAGTAAGTGCGGGAATACATAAGGAGTCATTTTTATGTGGGGTTAGCCCTTTGGGTTCACATGTTGAGGAGGCGGTAAAAGAGAAGATCTGGACTAATCAGTACGTGGACATTTGGTCCCTTATTTCTGTTGATCAGCATACTGTTGACAGGGAGCGCAGGGTGCTTGATAAACCGTATGAGCGTAGGCCAAAAGTGGCGAAAACTATTGGGAATTGGCTCCAGGCGTTTGCGGTGTTGGGTTGCATCATGGGGCAGCGGCACCCGGAGCGATGTTCAGAGTTGTTCGTTTATGTTGATACTGTTTATAGTGCTTATAAGTCCCACGGAGGCAGCGCATGGTGGCGGTATGATGAGGAGTTTAGGAGGCGCCTCGCCCTCCAGCCTGGCGTTGGTTGGGGAGTAAAAGCAACTGATGTATGGCTGCGGCTTATGTTGTCTCAGAGACAACATCCCTTTCAGAGCGCGGCCGCCGGTGCAGGCACTTCCCAGGTCCATGCAGCGGTGGCCATTAGAGGCCCAGGAGTGTGCTGGTCGTTCAATGAGGGGAACTGCAAATACGCAGGCTTATGCAGGTTCAAGCATGAGTGCTCTGTGTGTCGAGGCCCCCACGCTGGAAATAGGTGTTCTGTACAGACAGCCAGACTTAGTAAGTTTACCGTCCAAGGTGATGGGAAGGACCCCGGTGAGCGTGGACGCGATGTCCCCGTGGCTAGACAGGTACCCAAATAGACAGGCGGCTTGTCAGATTCGTTCTGGTTTTTCGGTGGGTTTCTTTATCCCGTTTGTTCTAAATCGGTTCCCTGTTTTTAGTGATAACCTAAGGTCTTCCCGGGATCACCCTGGGGTGTTGAGGGATAAATTGACTAAGGAGGTCGAGTTAGGTAGGATTGAGGGTCCGTTCTCTTCAATCCCTTTTCCTAACTTACGGGTGTCACCATGGGGTGTGGTTCCGAAAAAGGAGGTTGGGAAGTTCCGTTTGATTCATCATTTGTCCCACCCTAAGGGCTCCTCAGTGAATGATGCGATTCTGCAGGAGGAGGCGTCAGTTTCGTACGTGTCATTTGACAGGGCGGTTTCTTTGGTTAGGGATGCAGGTAAAGGGGCCCTTTTAGCTAAATCTGATATTGAGTCGGCTTTTAGGCTTCTTCCTGTTCATCCTGATTGTTTCCATTTGTTGGGTGGTTGTTGGGAGGGGCAATTTTATTATGACACTTGTTTGCCGATGGGATGCTCCATATCGTGTCATTATTTTGAGTTATTTAGTTCCTTTTTGGAATGGGTGGTGAGGTTTGAATCCGGGATGTCATCTGTGATACATTATCTTGATGACTTCTTGTTTGTTTCCCCCAGTGACGGGGGGGGGGTTGCAGGTACTTGTTGTCATTGTTTTTGTCCATGATGGGACGGTTTGGAGTTCCTATCTCGGCTGAGAAGACGGAGGGTCCGGTCACGTGTTTGTCCTTTTTGGGGATCGAAATTGATACGGTGGCTATGGTTTTTCGGTTGCCTGGGGACAAGTTAGGGAGGGTATTGGAGTTAATCGAAGGATTTATGGCAGTTAAGAAGGTATCGCTAAAGCAGCTTCAGTCTCTTTTGGGGTTGTTGTGTTTTGCATGTCGGGTCATGCCTATGGGTCGTGTCTTTTCTCGCCGGTTGTCATTGGCCACAAAGGGGGTGTCCTCCCCGG
>NC_053390.1:577517116-577539235 GCF_905171765.1 Bufo bufo
CTCATTACATGCAAAACCAGATATTTCAACCCTTTATTTGTTATAATTTGGATGATTATGGCTTATAGCTTATGAAACCCCAAAGTCACAATTTTGAGGTACCCTTTGCTCAAGGGATATGGATTAATTAGCTGACTAGAGTGTGACACTTTGAGCCTAGAATATTGAACCTTTTCACAAAATTCTAATTTTAAGCTGCATTAATGCAATTCCTTTTAATTTACATTACTGAAATAAATGAACTTTTGCACAATATTCTAATTTTTCGTGTTTTACCTTTATCTGCTTCATCAAAATAGTGATTAAGGGGTTCGATATACCTGTTTTCACCAAATATTGATTGAGGCCTGCAATATACCTGCTTCCACAAAATACTGATTAAGGGGTTTGATATGCCTGATTCCACCTAATATTGATTGAGGCCTGCATTATAACTGCTTCCACAAAATACTGATTAATGGGTTTGATATCCCTGCTTTGACAAAATAGTGATTGAGGGTTACGATATACCTACTTCCACAAAATACTGATTAAGGGGTTCGATATACCTGTTTCCACCAAACATTGATTGAGGCCTATGTTATACCTGCTTCCACAAAATATTGATTAAGGGTTTCGATACATCTGTTTCCACCAAATATTGATTGAGGCCTATGTTATACCTGCTTCCACAAAATACTGATTAAGGGGTTTTATATAGCAACTTCCACAGAATACTGATTGAGGGCTGCGATATACCTGCTTCCACAAAATCATGATTAAGGGAATTAGATCTACCTGTTTCCACCAAATATTAATTGAAGCCTATGATATACCTGCTTCCACAAAATACAGATTAAGGGGTTCAATATACCTTTTTTCCACCAAATATTGATTGAGGCCTGCTATATACCTGCTTCCACACAATACTGATTATGGGGTTTGATATGCATGCTTCCAAAAAATGCTGATTGAGGGCTGCGATATACGTGCTTCCACAAAACTCTGATTAAGGGGTTTGATATTACTGCTTCCACCAAATATTGATTGAGGCCTGCAATATACCTGCTTCCACAAAATACTGATTAGGGGGTTTGATATAGCTGCTTCCACAAAATACTGAATGGGGGCTGCGATATACCTGCTTCCACAAAATCCTGATTAAGGGGTTTTATATAGCAACTTCCACAGAATACTGATTAAGGGATTTGATATCTGCTTTTACAAAATATTGATTTATGGCTGCGATATACCTGCTTCCAAAAAATACTAAATAAAGGGTATGATTAGAGTTGAGCGGACACCTGGATGTTCGGGTTTGACGGGTTCGGCCGAACTTCGCAAAAAAGTTCGGGACATGAACTTAACCCGAACTTGACCCTGAATCCGAACCCCATTGAAGTCAATGGGACCCAAACTTTTGAGCACTAAAACTGCTCTAAAAATGTCATGGAAAGGGTTAGAGGGCTGCAAATGCTAGCAAAATGTGGTTAAGAACATGGCAAGTGCTCTGCAAACAAATGTGGATAGGGAAATTGCTTTAAATAACATAAAATATGTAAAAATAAAAAATAATAATCTTGATCTAGGAGGACGAGGTCCATATGGAGTAGGAGGTTGAGGAGGCAGTGGATGTGGCGGTGTAGGTGGAAGCGGCGGTGGAGGAGGTAGCTAACACTGGTTTTTGGTTTTAATTTATTTTATTTTAATTTTTTTTGTTTAAATTGGGGTACACCCCAAAACATTGGGAAATATAACCTGTGATAACCCCCTCCAGTTGTGCTAAACACACGTTCAGACAATACACTGGCTGCAGGGCAGGCCAGCACCTCCAAGTCATAAAGGGCAATCTCAGGCCATGTGCCCAATTTGGAGACCCAGAAGTTGCAGGGCGCAGACCCATTAGTCAGTTCGTGTAGGCGTGTGCAAACATACTGCCCCACCATGTCGCACGTCCCCGTGATGTTCACGATCCAATTGGATATCTGCTCTATCAAGCTTCGATGTTCTTTTCTGCGCCTACCATGTTGATCACTGTTAGCGGCGAATTAGGGTTCCACCCCGGAGAGGGAGCGTGAGAAAAAGAGACCACATCCAAGGGAGATCAATGGATAAAATTTTATTGTGATCGAGCGGAAATGTGGGAGAAGCTATTAAAACGGAAGAATTGAAGGAAAGGAGGGGGCATGTGGAAATTACCCACTCCCGACTCGGGAAGGTAGTAACCATATATAACAATACAGGACTCTTAAGATGCCCTGTTATTGGAATGATTAATAAAAAAATTATAGGGAATGTGATTGGGGTATTTAGAAGTTGGAAGTGTTAGCCAGGAGAGGCCCTGCTGCCGCTTTGTTGACTCTAGATAACTTCTGCCTAATCGCACATCCCTGTGACATCCACGATCCATTTGGATATCTTCTCTATCAGCTTTCGATGTTCTTTTCTGAGCCTACCATGTTGATCATGGTTATCGGCGAATCAGGGTTCCACGCCGGAGAGGGAGCGTGAGAAAGGGAAACCTCATCCAAGGGAGGTCAATGGCTGCAATGGGATGGAGCGGAAATGTGGGACAAGTTATTAAAGCAGAAGGATCAAATTAAAGGGTCAATTAACCACCTCCGGACCGCCTAACGCAGATTCACGTTCCGGAGGTGGCAGCGCTGCGCACAATCACGCATATACGCGTCATCTCGCGAGACGCGAGATTTCGCTCAAAGCCGGCCCGCGCATGCGCATCGCGGGCCGGCAAAATTAAAAAAACAAGTTCGTCACCAGCCTGCCAGCACCGATCATTGGCTGGCAGGCTGGCGATTTTCAAAAAATCCAATCACAAGTCATATAACAGATCATATTAGTAAAGATGATCTGTTATATGGCTTGTCTGCTCCTCTGCTGGTCCTTTTCGTCGGTTGGATCCAGCAGAGGAGCAGACTGAACTGTGAGTACACCAAACACTACACCTTAGCCCCAGATCACCCCCCTGCACCCCAATTAACCCTTTGATCACCCCTTTGATCGCCCCTGTCAATCACTATTGAAAGGAAAAAAAGTGATCAGTGTAAACTGTCACTTTTTTTTTTTCACTAGTATTGGCTGTTAGGTTTTAGGGATAGTTTAGGCCCCTTTGGTAGGTAGTTTAGCGTGAGTTAGCGCCCAGCCCACCGCACCGCAGTCACTTATTCGCTGTTTAGCGTATCGCTAATCAGCATTTGTACTTTTATAGTATCTGTAAGTGATCAAAACTGATCACAGTCAGATCTATAATTGTATGAGTGTCACCTTAGCTCGCCCTCCACCCAAAACGCAGTGTTTGCCCGATCAGGCCTGATCGGTGGCCCACACGTGCGTTCACCCACGCCCGCCCCACCGCAGTGACAAAAAATATATTTTTTTTTGATCACTGCACATTCATTTTACACGCACTGCGGCGATAAAAAAAATCAGTTTTGATATTTTTTATCAACCGCAGCGGCCTCCGGTACTTCGCTAGCCTCCCCTTTGTAAGACAGGCTTGCTTTTTTTCTTGGGTAGTCTCAGGGAATACCCCTAAATTTAGTAGTCCAAAATGTCAAACAGGGGGTATTCTTCTGAAGAGGCCTACAGGATTCTGACCCAGTCGGATGAGGAGTGGGAACCCTCATCTGACGAATCTAGCGGGTCAGAATATGAACCTGTAGAAAGCAGTGGCTCTCTGACCCAAAGTTCGGACGAGGAGGTTGAGGTCCCTGGCAGCACCAGGCGTACCCGGCCCCGTGTCGCTAGACCACAGGTTATGCAGGATCCGCTTCAAGAGCAGCAGAGTGGGGCTGTCGCTGCCGGATCACGTGGTGAGGCATACACCAGCAGCGCAGCCCTCCCTGGACCTAGTACCAGCACTGCCGTACAACATGGTGACGTGGCGAGCACCAGAAGGGCAGTTGAAGCTGGTACGGTGGCACGTGCAGTAGTTACCCCGTCGCAGCCACCGCACAGACAGGCCCGTAGAGCCCCTAGAATCCCTGAGGTGCTGGCAAACCCTGATTGGCAGTCACCAACTTCAGCCGCACCATTAGTTCCCCCTTTCACCGCCCAGTCTGGAGTTCGGGTTGAGACGGCTCAAATCGGTTCGGCCCTGGGATTTTTTGAGCTGTTCTTGACTGCGGAGCTCTTGGACTTAGTCGTGGCAGAGACAAACCGGTATGCCACACAATTTATATCCGCCAACCCGGGAAGCTATTATGCCCAGCCTTTCCAGTGGAAACCAGTCCAAGTTTCCGAACTTAAAATTTTTTTGGGCCTTCTCCTCAACATGGGCCTGACAAAAAAGCATGAATTGCGGTCATATTGGTCCACGAACCCGATTCATCACATGCCCATGTTCTCTGATGCTATGTCCAGGGCACGATTTGAGGCCATCCTCCGTTTCCTGCATTTTAGCGACAACACCACCTCCCGTCCCAGAGGCCACCCAGCTTTTGACCGGCTCCACAAAATTCGGCCCCTCATAGACCATTTCAACCAGAAATTTGCAGATTTGTATACCCCCGAGCAAAACATCTGCGTAGACGAGTCCCTAATACATTTTACCGGGCGCCTTGGCTTCAAACAATACATCCCAAGCAAGCGTGCCCGGTATGGGGTCAAATTGTATAAGCTCTGTGAAAGGGCCACAGGCTATACCCACAAATTTCGGATCTATGAGGGAAAAGATCAGACCCTGGAGCCGGTCGGTTGCCCTGACTACCTGGGGAGCAGTGGGAAGACAGTCTGGGACTTGGTGTCACCCTTATTCGGCAAGGGGTACCATCTTTATGTGGACAATTTTTACACAAGTGTGGCCCTCTTTAGGCATTTGTTTCTAGAACGGATTTGCGCCTGTGGCACCGCGCGAACTAGTCGCGTGGGCTTCCCCCAACGGCTTGTAACCACCCGTCTTGCAAGGGGGGAGAGGGCTGCCTTGTGTAACGAAGAACTGCTCGCGGTGAAATGGAGAGACAAGCGTGACGTTTACATGCTCTCCTCCATTCACGCAGACACGACAATCCAAATTGAGCGAGCAACCCGTGTCATTGAAAAGCCCCTCTGTGTCCACGACTATAATGCGCTCATGGGAGGGGTGGACTTCAATGACCAGATGTTGTCTCCGTATTTAGTTTCCCGCAGAACCAGACGCTGGTATAAGAAGGTGTCTGTATATTTAATTCAATTGGCGCTGTATAATAGTTTTGTTCTCTACAGTAAGGCTGGGAGAACAGGATCCTTCCTCAAATTCCAGGAAGAGATCATCGAGAACCTCCTTTACCCAGGAGGTTCAGTGGCCCCATCCACCAGTGTAGTTAGCCGTCTACACGAGCGACATTTCCCCAGTGTCGTTCCTGGTACCTCAACCCAACCGTCACCCCGAAAAAGATGTTGTGTCTGTAGCAGGAGTGGAATAAGGCGTGACACCCGCTATTTCTGTCCTGACTGTCCTGACCACCCTGCCCTATGCTTTGGTGAGTGTTTCCAGAAGTACTACACACAGGTACACCTAGCATAGGGATTGCATCTCACAGGACAGGCACACAGGGCTATTAGGGCCCTTTTACTCACAGCTGCTGCAAACCTCTCCTTTCACCTGGGATAAAGTGCATAACGTACTTCGCCACATCTTTGGGCGATTTGCGCTTTGCACATTGTCCCATGGGGAAGGAGAGGTTTGTTCTATAAAGGTAAAAAAACTAAACAAAAAAAAAATTACCGGTAAGTAAAAAAGTTAAAAAAAGTTAATATGTTCTGTTCTAAAGTTAATAAAGTTATTGCGTTGCGGCCTGGTTTTTTCTTTTTTTTTTTTTTTTTTTTTACCTTCCAGGTGGACCAACCGATCGACTAGCTGCAGCACTGATGTGCATTCGGACAGAAGCATTGCACTGCTGTCAGATTACACGCAAGTCGGTGTATGCGGCGCTGCAAGACGAGATTTCTCCTCTGCAGTAAAAGATACGTTTGCCGAGGCATATGAGCTGAGGAGGTGGCGGTGTTCATATACTTTGGCAAACACTTTGTATATATAAAAAAAAAATCCCGGCAATGATTTATTCATCCACATCGATTGATGTGAATGGAGAAATCGGGTTTGCCGGGGCATACGAGCTAAGTGGGTATGGATGTTGGGTGGAGCTCCTATGTCCTGGCAGACGCCTTTCCCCTCCTTTTTCTTTTTTTGGCACAGATTTTTTCATCCACATTGATCGATGCGAATGAAGAAATCTGTGCCGTTCATTTTTTTCTTTCAGCCCAGAGGCTGAACGGAAAAAAAAAATCTTATTACCTGTATGCTCAATATAAGGAGAATAGCAGAAACTCCTAATGCTGGGCATACATGTAATGATTGCGGAGACCCTCAAATGCCAGGGCAGTACAAACACCCCACAAATAACACCATTTTGGAAAGAAGACACCCCAAGGTATTCGCTGAGGGGCATATTGAGTCCATGAAAGATTGAAATTTTTGTCCCAAGTTAGCGGAAAGGGAGACTTTGTGAGAACAAAATCAAAAAAATCAATTTCCGCTAACTTGTGCCAAAAAATTTTTTTTATATGAACTCGCCATGCCCCTCATTGAATACCTTGGGGTGTCTTCTTTCCAAAATGGGGTCACATGTGGGTATTTATACTGCCCTGGCATTTTAGGGGCCCCAAAGCGTGAGAAGAAGTCTGGTATCCAAATGTCTAAAAATGCCCTCCTAAAAGGAATTTGGGCACCTTTGCCCACCTAGGCTGCAAAAAAGTGTCACACATCTGGTATCTCTGTATTCAGGAGAAGTTGAGGAATGTGTTTTGGGGTGTCTTTTTACATATACCCATGCTGGGTGAGATAAATATCTTGGTCAAATGCCAACTTTGTATAAAAAAATGGGAAAAGTTGTCTTTTGCCAAGATATTTCTCTCACCCAGCATGGGTACATGTAAAATGACACCACAAAACACATTCCCCAACTTCTCCTGAATACGGCGATACCACATGTGTGCCACTTTTTTGCAACCTAGGTGGGCAAAGGGGCCCACATTCCAAAGAGCACCTTTCGGATTTCACAGGTCATTTACCTACTTACCACACATTAGGGCCCCTGGAAAATGCCAGGGCAGTATAACTACCCCACAAGTGACCCCATTTTGGAAAGAAGACACCCCAAGGTATTCCGTGAGGGGCATGGCAAGTTCCTAGAATTTTTTATTTTTTGTTACAAGTTAGTGGAAAATGATGATTTTTTTTTTTCATACAAAGTCTCATATTCCACTAACTTGTGACAAAAAATAAAAACTTCCATGAACTCACTATGCCCATCAGCGAATACCTTGGGGTCTCTTCTTTCCAAAATGGGGTCACTTGTGGGGTAGTTATACTGCCCTGGCATTCTAGGGGCCCAAATGTGTGGTAAGGAGTCTGAAATCAAATTCTGTAAAAAATGACCAGTGAAATCCGAAAGGTGCTCTTTGGAATATGGGCCCCTTTGCCCACCTAGACTGCAAAAAAGTGTCACACATCTGGTATCTCTGTATTCAGGAGAAGTTGAGGAATGTGTTTTGGGGTGTCTTTTTACATATACCCATGCTGGGTGAGATAAATATCTTGGTCAAATGCCAACTTTGTATAAAAAAAATGGGAAAAGTTGTCTTTTGCCAAGATATTTCTCCCACCCAGCATGGGTATATGTAAAATGACACCCCAAAACACATTCCCCAACTTCTCCTGAGTATGGAGATACCAGATGTGTGACACTTTTTTGCAGCCTAGGTGGGCAAAGGGGCCCATATTCCAAAGAGCACCTTTCGGATTTCGCTGGTCATTTTTTACAGAATTTGATTTCAAACTCCTTACCACACATTTGGGCCCCTAGAATGCCAGGGCAGTATAACTACCCCACAAGTGACCCCATTTTGGAAAGAAGAGACCCCAAGGTATTTCGTGATGGGCATAGTGAGTTCATAGAACTTTTTATTTTTTGTCACAAGTTAGTGGAATATGAGACTTTGGAAAAAAAAAAAAAAAAAACATCATTTTCCGCTAACTTGTGACAAAAAATAAAAAGTTCTATGAACTCACTATGCCCATCAGCGAATACCTTAGGGTGTGTACTTTCCGAAATGGGGTCATTTGTGGGGTGTTTGTACTGTCTGGGCATTGTAGAACCTCAGGAAACATGACAGGTGCTCAGAAAGTCAGAGCTGCTTCAAAAAGCGGAAATTCACATTTTTGTACCATAGTTTGTAAACGCTATAACTTTTACCCAAACCATTTTTTTTTACCCAAACATTTTTTTTTTATCAAAGACATGTAGAACAATAAATTTAGAGCAAAATTTCTATATGGATCTCGTTTGCAAAAAAATCGTTAAATTTCAATTAATAACAAAAAAAGTAAAAATGTCAGCAGCAATGAAATACCACCAAATGAAAGCTCTATTAGTGAGAAGAAAAGGAGGTAAAATTCATTTGGGTGGTAAGTTGCATGACCGAGCAATAAACGGTGAAAGTAGTGTAGGTCAGAAGTGTAAAAAGTGGCCTGGTCTTTCAGGGTGTTTAAGCACTGGGGGCTGAGGTGGTTAAGGGCTGCGATATACCTGCTTCCACAAAATACTAAATAAGGGGTATGATATATCTGTTTCCCCCAAATATTGATTGAGGGGTTTGATATACCTGCTTCCACTAAATATTGAGTGAGGCCCACGATATACCTGCTTTAACAAAATATTGACAAAGGGGTTTGATATACCTTTTTCCACAAAATACTGTTTGATGGCTACAATATATCTGCTTTTACAAAATACTGATTAATGGGTTCAATATACCTGTTTCCACCAAATTTTAACTGAGGCCTTCGATATACCTGCTTCCACAAAATATTGATTAAGGGGTTTGATATACCTGTTTCACCAAATATGGTTTGAGGTCTGCGATATACCTGCTTCCTCAAATACTGCTCTTTCTAGGGACTTTGGCACAGTGTTATTTTGAAAATAACATACAGAGGAAGAGGCAGGCCGCTCCACAGGGGTGGTAGGGGTCGGACAGGTGCACCAGGCAGGAGTCTAAGGCTACTTTCACACTTGCGGCAGAGAGATCCGGCAAGCAGTTCCGTCGCCGGAACTGCCTGCCGGATCAGGCAAAATGTATGCTAACTGATGGCATCAGTAAGACTGATCAGGATCCTGATCAGTCTTAAAAATGCCTGATCAGTCGAAAAAATGCATTGAAATACCGGATCCGTCTTTCCGGTGTCATCCGGCAAAAACGGATCCGGTATTTATTTTTTCACCTTTTTTTCAGTCTTAGCATGCGCAAACCGGAAGGACGGATCCGGCATTCCGGTATTCTGAATGCCGGATCCGGCACTAATACATTCCTATGGGAAAAAATGCCTGATCCGGCATTCAGGCAAGTCTTCAGTTTTTTTAGCCGGAGATAAAACCGTAGCATGCTACGGTTTTCTCTTTTGCCTGATCAGTCAAAACGACTGAACTGAAGACATCCTGATGCAAACTGAACGGATTACTCTCCATTCAGAATGCATGGGGACATACCTGATCAGTTCTTTTCCGGTATAGAGCCCCTGTGACGGAACTCTATGCCGGAAAAGAACAACGCAAGTGTGAAAGTAGCCTAAGTGAGAAGTTGGAGATGGTGCGTACGATTACTTCAAAGGGCGCACCAGAGTTAGTTGAGTGGCACACTCACCTTTCCGCTTCTGCACCCTCCTCATGCTCTGTATCTGCACCCTCCTCACTTTCTGCTGTGTGCACCCCGAAATACACCACATCCACCACCACCATAGCCCCTCCACTCGAGTCAGAGGAATTATTTTCCTATCCACTTCCAGACCTTACGGATGTGCAGCCTTTCTTGACATCGGATGAGGAAGAGGAGGTAGCAACGACTGCCACCCAGCAGTCTGATGACAGTACCCAGATCAGCCCACGGAGGGAGGTCCCCGCTGTTGCTGCCTACTCCGAGATCTCAAATGTCAGTGGTGGTAAAGGTGACGATGATAACGTGTCGATGGACGTCACGTGGGTTCCCACAAGAGAGGAAGAAGAGTGGAGTTCAGAGGGAGAGATGGAGCAGCAGAGAGGGAGGAGAAGTAGGAGAAGCAGGCAGAGCTCGCAGGGAACAGGAGTAAAAAAGCAGACTGCAAATGTATCTGGAGCGAGCCATCCACCATGCACGGTCACTTCTGGCGCTCCAAGGACGCCGACACATGGTTCCGCAGTGTGGGCTTTTTATAACATGTCAGCTGCTGACAATAGTGTTGACATCTGCAGCCTGTGCTGTAAACGCATAAGTCGTGGTAAGCCCAACACTCACCTAGGGACGACCGCCTTAAAAAGGCACTTGGCCTCCCATCACTGAGCCCAGTGGAAGCAACACCGTCAGAACCCACAAAGGCACACTCCTGGTGCTCTACGTCCTGCCTCTTCTCCTTCTCCTCTCTTTTCTTATTTGTCCTCCACTCCACCTTCCACCGTGCCGTCGTCGTCACGTTCATCTGGCACAAGGCAGGCTTCTGTGGCCCAAATGTTCAAGCATAAAAAGTTGATGCCGCCGGATAACCCTATTGCCCAAAGGCTGACCGCTGGCTTGTCGGAACTGCTAGCCCACCAACTACTGACATATAAACTGGTGGACTCTGAGGTCTTTAGAAAATTTGTGGCCATAGGCACACCGCAATGGAAGGTCCCCGGAAGGAAATATTTCTCCCTGAAGAGCATCCCAGAGCTATATAGCCACGTTCAGCGGCAAGTGTATATATCTCTGGCACACAGTGTCGGTACCAAGATACCTCTGACCATAGACACGTGGTCTAGCAAACACAGGCAGGGAAGGTACATAACTTTTACTGCCCACTGGGAGAACCTTCTGACGGCCGTCAAGTATGTAACCCGTGGCTCCGGTGTGGATTTGGTGTTACCGCCTAGGATTGCATGCAGGCCTGCCTCTTCTTTTCCTTCTCATACTCAATTCTCCATCTCCTCCTTTGCTGACTCCTCCTTTTCCAATGCTACTGCCTCTTCCGCTGCACCCCCCCAAGCTCCTCAGAACCTATTCAACCTCCCAGGTGATACGTTGCCATGCTGTGCTGCGGCTGTTGTGCCTGGGAGCCAAGAAGAGCAGGCTTTGAGGGGGACTTCAAACTTTTCGGGGATCCCTGGTGTTGTCCGTGGCTGGGGGAGCGAGAGCGAGGACGACATTCTTCTGGGCGATGAGCAGGAGCCAGGGCGCTCCACCGCTTCCAATTTAGTGTTTGAAGAGGGACCCCCGTATAAAAAGCATAAAGGGCAAGGACCAGTATTGGGTGGCAACATACTTAGACCCCTGGTACAAACACAAAATGGCAGACATGTTACCAGCATCACAGAGGGCTGGCAGAATGCAGCATCTCCAGGCCTTGCTGCAAGAGATACTGCATTTTGCAGTTGCGGGCGCTGGCAGAGGAATTTACACACACAGCAAAACAGGTGCGGGTACCAATCCTACCGCGCCTGCAAGAAGAGGGCGGTTTGAAGATGTGTTGGTCACTTCATATGAGATAATTCTTGCAGCCAACCCATCGAGAGCCGCCCTCCGGTTCCAGCCTGAGGGAACGCATAGACTGACAGGTGTCCGACTACATCGGGTTAACGGCTGATATGGAAACTCTTAGAAGCGAGCAACCCCTGGACTACTGTGTGTGCAGGCTTGACCTGTGGCCAGAGCTGGCACAATTTTCCATGGAACTCTTGGCTTGCCCCTCGTCGAGTGTCCTGTCCGAAAGGACGTTCAGCGCAGCAGGGGGGATCGTAACCGATAAGCGCACTCGCCTAGCTCACGACAGTGTGGACTACCTCACATTTCTAAAAATGAACGTGGCATGGATCTCAGAGGAATTCAAAACTTGTTGTGATGACCACGTGTAATTGAATTTCCTCATGCCAGCCTACACATATCCGTCACCACCCAGAACAAAGAATGGTCCTTGTCTTATGTATATAAAGCGGCATAAAAGGCCTTTTCTGTAAGGTGAATGCCTCATTTTTGGGGCCTCTACTCCAGAGCCCTACAGTAAAATTTTTAGCTAGTGACCGCCTAATGTACTTCCATCCACATCATCACAAGTTCTTTTCTGTCAGGTGAATGCCTACTTTTGGGGCCTCTACTCCAGAGCCCTACAGTAAAATTTTTAGCTAGTGACCGCCTAATGTACCTCCAGCCACATAATCACAAGTTCTTTTCCGTCAGATGAATGCCTAACTTTTGGGGCCTGTACTTCCGTGGCCTAAAAGAAATTTCTTCTAGGCTCCAGCAGGGTAAATTTTTGAGAGTTTCCCTATAAGACGCTTAAAAATGGCACCTGATTAAAATACATATTTTTTGTGGGAATTTTTGCCAATGATCCCCCTCTGGTTTGTCACTGTACATGTTATGGGACTATTTGTGCACTTTTAGTAAGTATTTGGTGGCTTCAAATATGACCTGAAGGTTTTTCAGGTTCACCTGCCCTTAAAGTCAATGGGGCCCATCCATCACTATTGGACCACCCTGTCTAATGATGGTTAAGGGTGATGGCATCAACCAGCACTAAGAGGAGCAACTGTTGCTTTGTGTGCTTAACTGATAAAAAGAAAATATACAGTGAAACCACCCAAAATTGCATTGAAAAGTGGTCTTGTATGGGGATGGTCTCAAAGGTGACCTGTGTGCATAATGTATGGTGTAACAGAGGACAGAGGAAATCTGGTCTAGAAAAGGGGATTATCTTAAAGGGGTCATCTTTTGGAGATGCTTTATAATATGTAATTTATATAATTTTTAAATACTCTTAGGTTTTGTATCTCCACAGGCCCATTGGTGATTATATGAATTGGCCCTAAAAAAACATGTTTGCCTAACAATATGACAAGCATAAAAGCACAAAGCACTATATATTCCTAAATGGAGATGAAACATTAAATTGTTATCCACATAAAAGTGAAATAAACCTACTTTTAACCCCTTAAGGACTTAGGATGTACCGGTACGGCATGGGTCCCGAATCCTTAAGGACCCATGACGTACCGGTACGTCATGGCTTTAATTCCCGATTTCGGCGCCGCTGGGGTTAATCGGAACAGGATGCCGGCTGAAATCATTCAGCTGGCATCCCGTAACAACGCAGGGGGGGTATCGACGATCGCAGAAAACCGCAGGTCAATTCAGACTTGCGGTTTTCTGAGCTTTTAGACGATTCTGATCAGAGACCGCGGGGATCAAACTTTTAAATGCCCAAAAATAAGTTTCATTAACCCCCCCCTGCACCCCTGAATGATATTATGTGGGCGGGAGGTGCAGGGGGGGTGCGGCAGGCGGTGCGGGAGGCGGGCGGTGCGGCAGGAGGGATCGCGATCCCCCGCCCGCCTCTCCTTGAATAATCGTTGGTGGACAGTGGTTATACCAGGGTGTCAGCACATTGCAATATATATTGTACTGTACTGTATTATACAGACATCAGACCCATTGGATCTTCAAGAACCAAGTGGGTCTGGGTCAAAAAAATGAAAAAAAAAAGTGAAAAAAGTTAAGATTAAAAAAAACACATTTATCACTGAATAAAAAAAAAATTTAAAAAAATACACTACACATATTAGGTATCGCCGCGTCCGTAACGACCTGATCTATAAAACGGTCATGTTACTTTCCCCGCACGGTGAACGCCATAAAAATAAAAAAATAAAAACTATAAGAAAATTTAAATTTTGCCCACCTTACTTCCCAAAAAAGGTAATAAAAGTGATAAAAAAAGTCGCATGTACGCCAAAAGAGTACCAATCAAACCGTCATCTCATCCCGCAAAAATCATACCCTACCCAAGATAATCGCCCAAAAACTGAAAAAACTATGGCTCTTAGACTATGGAAACACTAAAACATGATTTTTTTTGTTTCAAAAATGAAATCATTGTGTAAAACTTAAATAAATAAAACAAAAGTATACATATTAGGTATCGACGCGTCCGTATCGACCGGCTCTATAAAAATATCACATGACCTAACCCCTCAGGTGACCACCGTAAAAAATAAAAAATAAAAACGGTGTAAAAAAAGCCATTTTTTGTCATCTTACGTCACAAAAAGTGTAATAGCAAGCGATCAAAAAGTCATATGCACCCCAAAATAGTGCCAATCAAACCGTCATCTCATCCTGCAAAAAATTAGACCCTATTTAAGATAATCGCCCAAAAACTGAAAAAACTATGGCTCTTAGACTATGGAGACACTAAAACATTTTTTTGTTTTAAAAATGAAATCATTGTGTAAAACTTACATAAATAAACAAAAATTGTATACATATTAGGTATCGCCACGTCCGTGACAACCTGCTCTATAAAATTACCACATGATCTAACCTGTCAGATGAATGTTGTAAATAGCAAAAAAAAAACATGCTAAAAAATCTATTTCTTGTTACCTTGCCGCACAAAAAAGTGTAATATAGAGCAACCAAAAATCATATGCACCCTAAACTAGTACCAACAAAACTGCCACCCTATCCCGTAGTTTCCAAAATGGGGTCACTTTTTTGGAGTTTCTACTCTAGGGGTGCATCAGGGGGGCTTCAAATGGGACATGGTGTCAAAAAACCAGTCCAGCAAAATCTGCCTTCCAAAAACCGTATGGCATTCCTTTCCTTCTGCGCCCTGCCGTGTGCCCGTACAGCAGTTTATGACCACATATGGGGTGTTTCTGTAAACTACAGAATCAGGGCCATAAATAATGAGTTTTGTTTGGCTGTTAACCCTTGCTTTGTAACTGGAAAAAAATTATTAAAATGGAAAATCTGCAAAAAAAGTGACATTTTGAAATTGTATCTCTATTTTCCATTAAATCTTGTGCAATACCTAAAGGGTTAACAAAGTTTGTAAAATCTGTTTTGAATACCTTGATGGGTGTAGTTTCTTAGATGGGGTCACTTTTATGGAGTTTCTACTCTAGGGGTGCATCAGGGGGGCTTCAAATGGGACATGGTGTCAAAAAACCAGTCCAGCAAAATCTGGCTTCCAAAAACCATACGGCGCACCTTTCCCTCTACGCCCTACTGTGTGCCCGTACAGTAGTTTACGGCCACATATGGGGTGTTTCTGTAAACGGAAGAGTCAGGGCAATAAAGATACAGTCTTGTTTGGCTGTTAACCCTTGCTTTGTTAGTGGAAAAAATGGGTTAAAATGGAAAATTAGGCAAAAAAATGAAATTCTCAAATTTCATCCCCATTTGCCAATAACTCTTGTGCAACACCTAAAGGGTTAACGAAGTCTGTAAAATTTGTTTTGAATACCTTGAGGGGTGTAGTTTATAGAATGGGATCATTTTGGGGCGGTTTCTATTATGTAAGCCTTGCAAAGTGACTTCAGACCTGTAGTGGTCCCTAAAAATTGGGTTTTTGTACATTTCTGAAAAATTTCAAGATTTGCTTCTAAACTTCTAAGCCTTGTAACATCCCCAAAAAATAAAATATCATTCCCAAAATGCTACAAACATGAAGTAGACATATGGGGAATGTAAAGTCATCCCAATTTTTGGGGGTATTACTATGTATTATAGAAGTAGAGAAACTGAAACTTTGAAATTTTGCAAATTTTTAAAAAAATTTGGCAAATATGGTATTTTTTTATGCAAAAAAATTTTCTTTTTTTACCCAATTTTAACAGTGTCATGAAGTACAATATGTGACGAAAAAACTATCTCAGAACGGCCTGGATAAGTCAAAGCGTTTTAAAGTTATCAGCACTTAAAGTGACACTGGTCAGATTTGCAAAAAATGGCCAAGTCCTTAAGGTGAAATAGGGCTGAGTCCTTAAGGGGTTAAAGTCAAATTAGAGGTAATATTCTCAACACCTCAGCACTGAATATTATTAACTGCACCACTGGCCTTCCTTAAATACACAGATAGTGTTGGGAGTGAATATTCAAATCGCGAATATCGCCACTTCGAGAATTCGCAAAGATTTAGAATATACAGTCGTGGCCAAAAGTTTTGAGAATTACATAAATATTGGAAATTGGAACAGTTGCTGCTTAAGTTTTTATAAAAGCAATTTGCATATACTCCAGAATGTTATGAAGAGTGATCAGATGAATTGCATAGTCCTTCTTTGCCATGAAAATTAACTTAATCCCAAAAAAAACTTTCCACTGCATTTCATTGCTGTCATTAAAGGACCTGCTGAGATCATTTCAGTAATTGTCTTGTTAACTCAGGTGAGAATGTTGATGAGCACAAGGCTGGAGATCATTATGTCAGGCTGATTGGGTTATAATAGCAGATTTGACATGTTAAAAGGAGGGTGATGCTTGAAATCATTGTTCTTCCATTGTTAACCATGGTGACCTGCAAAGAAACGATTGCAGCCATCATTGCGTTGCATAAAAATGGCTTCACAGGCAAGGATATTGTGGCTACTAAGATTGCACCTCAATCAACAATTTATAGGATCATCAAGAACTTCAAGGAAAGAGGTTCAATTTGTGTTAAGAAGGCTTCAGGGCGTCCAAGAAAGTCCAGCAAGCGCCAGGATCGTCTCCTAAAGAGGATTCAGCTGCGGGATCAGAGTGCCACCAGTGCAGAGCTTGCTCAGGAATGGCAGCAGGCAGGTGTGAGCGCATCTGCACGCACAGTGAGGCGAAGACTTTTGGAAGATGGCCTGGTGTCAAGAAGGGCAGCAAAGAAGCCACTTCTCTCCAAAAAAAACCATCAGGGACAGATTGATCTTCTGCAGAAAGTTTGGTGAATGGACTGCTGAGGACTGGGGCAAAGTCATATTTTCCGATGAAGCCTCTTTCCGATTGTTTGGGGCATCTGGAAAAAGGCTTGTCCGCAGAAGAAAAGGTGAGCGCTACCATCAGTCCTGTGTCATGCCAACAGTAAAGCATCTTGAGACCATTCATGTGTGGGGTTGCTTCTCATCCAAGGGAGTGGGCTCACTCACAATATTGTCCAAAAACACAGCCATGAATAAAGAATGGTACCAAAACACCCTCCAACAGAAACTTCTTCCAACAATCCAACAACAGTTTGGTGAAGAACAATGCATTTTCCAGCACGATGGAGCACTGTGCCATAAGGCAAAAGTGATAACTAAGTGGCTCGGGGACCAAAACGTTGACATTTTGGGTCCATGGCCTGGAAACTCCCCAGATCTTAATCCCATTGAGAACTTGTGGTCAATCCTCAAGAGGCGGATGGACAAACAAAAACCCACTAATTCTGACAAACTCCATGAAGTGATTATGAAAGAATGGGTTGCTATGAGTCAGGAATTGGCCCAGAAGTTAATTGAGAGCATGTCCAGTCGAATTGCAGAGGTCCTGAAAAAGAATGGCCAACACTGCAAATACTGACTCTTTGCATAAATGTCATGTAATTGTCGATAAAAGCCTTTGAAACGTATGAAGTGCGTGTAATTATATTTCACTACATCGCAGAAACAACTGAAACAAAGATCTAAAAGCAGTTTAGCAGCAAACTTTGTGAAAACTAATATTTGTGTCATTCTCAAAACTTTTGGCCACGACTGTATATTCTTATTTGCGAATATTCTAGATTTCTTTTCATCTGAACCCATGATCCCTCCCTGCTTCTTGCTTGTGGGCCAATGAGAAGGCTGCAATGTCTTTGTCTGAGCATAGCAACATCCCTAGCAACCCATAGGAAAGTTGCCTACCCCTTACTATATAAGAACCTCCCCAGCAGCCGTTTTCTGCTGTTCTTTGCAGTTCTGAGAGAGACAGCAGTTTCATTGCTGTGCTCTATGCTTTGCTGTGTCATTACATTAGATAGTCAGTTAGTTAGCTTATATATATATAATACAGATAGTTAGTGGGAAATATTCAGTGTAGATTGTGATATAGTGTAGCTGATAGGTTCCAGTGCAGAGTGTTAGGTAGTGTGATAGATTCTGCTGTCCATACATACATGCTACAGACATAGTGCTGTGATGTCACAAGTTCACAACAATAGTGCACCAATCAGAAATATGTAGTCAGACCTGCTAAAATGTGAAGTTGCACGTATTGCGCCAAAATATGTGCATCATTAGTGTTGGGCGAGCATGCTCGGCCGAACACTATTTTGTCTCGAGCATTGCGATGCTCGGCACATCGCGAAAAGCTCGAGTCTCCTCCCCGCACGTTTGTTGGCTGCTACACAGCAAATAAACGCGCGGAGAAGTTCTGGCACTCACTGTAATGCTGTAGCCATGTTGGTTACTGGCATTACAGTGATTGGCTGGCCGAAACGCGTCATCAGGTGTTATATAGCACCCAATGAGACACGGGGTTTGGCTCAGTCTTATTCAGGGAGAGCTGCAGCAGAAGGGACAGATAGTGTAGGAACAGGAATTGTATTTTTTTTCAGGCAGGGTTTAAGGACTATTGTTTTATCTGGCTGTAATTGAAATCAGAATAAACCTTTCCTGTTTTTGGCCAATTAGGATTACCATAATTATTATTATTTAACAAATGCCAGAATAACATGCCATGTTTGGAAGCTTCTGTTAGGTTTGTTGGCAACTTCTGAGTTAATTAGAGACACACCTGTGGATGTATTTAAATGCACACCTGAAACACACTGCTTTGTGTAGCATCGTGGGAAAGTCTAAAGAAATCAGCCAAGATGTCAGGAAGAGGATTGTGGACTTGCACAAGTCTGACTCAACCTTGGGAGCAATTTCAAGATACCTGAAGGTACAAACAATTATACAAACAAGATGGGAATGTCAAGCCATCATACCGCTCAGGATGAAGATGGGTTCTGTGTCCCAGAGATGAACGTGCTTGGGTCCGAAATGTGCATATCAACCCAAGAACCAAAGCAAAAGACCTTGTGAAGATGATGGCAGAAGCTGGTAAGATGGTGTCAATATCCACAGTAAAACGAATACTGTATGAACATGGGCTGAAAGGCCACTCTGCCAGGAAGAAGTCATTACTCCAAAAGAAACATTAAAAAAAGCCAGATTAATGTTTGCAAATGCACACAGGAACAAAGACCTACATTTTTGGAGACATGTCCTGTGGTCTGACGAAACAAAAATTGAACTTTTTGCCCATAAAGACCATCGTTACTTTGAAGGAAAAAGGGAGAATCTTGGAAGCCTAAGAACACCATCCCAACTGTGAAACACGGGGGTGGCAGCATCATGTTGTGGGGTTGTTTAGCTGCAGGAGGGACTAGTGCACTTCACAAAATAGATGGCGTCATGAGGAAAGAACATTATGTGGAAATACTGAAGCAACATCTCAAGACATCAGTCACGAAGTTAAAGCTTGGGCGGAAATGGGTCTTCCAAATGGAAAATGACCAGAAGCATACTGCTAAACTGGTTACAAAGTGGCTTAAAGGGGTTGTCTCATCATGGACAATGGGGGCATATCGCTAGGATATGCCCCCATTGTAACATAGTAACATAGTATAGGGACCCGTACCTATATCGAGAACGGAGCCCCGCAAGGTGGTGGCTCGAGGACTCCGGTCCGGCCACCACCAAGCGGGCTCCGCATAGAAATTAATGGGAGCATACCGCGCATGCGCAATCCCCGCTCCCATTCATTTCTATGGGGCTAACGGAAATAGCCGAGACAGCGCACGGCTATTTTCGCCGACCCCATAGAAAATGAATGCGCCTCCTTCACTTGCGGGGCTCCGTTCTCGATATAGGTGCGGAGGACAACCCCTTTAAGGATAACAAAGTCAATGTTTTGGAGTGGCCATCACGAAGCCCTGATCTCAGTCCTATTTAAAATGTATGGGCAAAGCTGAAAAGGCAGGTGCGAGCAAGGAGACCAACAAACATGGCTCAGTTACACCAGTTTTGTCAGAAGGAATGGGCCCAAATTCCGACTGTGAGGAATATGGACTATTATTTCATCTCAGCCATGTTCTCACACCAGCCATCTGCTGTCTGATAGCTGGCTTCAAACAAGTCACTCGCTTACACATAGCATAGGAAAACATCTCTGCAGGTAATCTAAGCCATTCACCACTTCAATCAAATTATCAGACATCATGAAACTGGCGATTCATAAAGAATTATGAATCGCCCGTCCATCACAGGCATAAACCATATATATATAGTACAGACCAAAAGTTTGGACACACCTTCTCATTCAAAGAGTTTTCTTTATTTTTATGACTATGAAAATTGTAGATTCACACTGAAGGCATCAAAACTATGAATTAACACATGTGGAATTATATACATAACAAACAAGTGTGAAACAGCTGAAAATATGTCATATTCTAGGTTCTTCAAAGTAGCCACCTTTTGCTTTGATTACTGCTTTGCATACTCTTGGCATTCTCTTGATGAGCTTCAAGAGGTAGTCCCCTGAAATGGTTTTCACTTCACAGGTGTGCCCTGTCAGGTTTAATAAGTGGGATTTCTTGCCTTATAAATGGGGTTGGGACCATCAGTGGCGTTGAGGAGAAGTCAGGTGGATACACAGCTGATAATCCTACTGAATAGACTGTTAGAATTTGTATTATGGCAAGAAAAAAGCAGCTAAGTAAAGAAAAACGAGTGGCCATCATTACTTTAAGAAATGAAGGTCAGTCAGTCAGCCTAAAAATTGGGAAAACTTTTAAAGTAAGGGCTATTTGACTATGAAGGAGAGTGATGGGGTGCTGGGCCAGATGACCTGGCCTCCACAGTCACCGGACCTGAACCCAATCGAGATGGTTTGGGGTGAGCTGGACCGCAGAGTGAAGGCAAAAGGGCCAACAAGTGCTAAACATCTCTGGGAACTCCTTCAAGACTGTTGGAAGACCATTTCAGGGGACTACCTATTGAAGCTCATCAAGAGAATGCCAAGAGTGTGCAAAGCAGTAATCAAAGCAAAAGGTGGCTACTTTGAAGAACCTAAAATATGACATATTTTCAGTTGTTTCACACTTGTTTGTTATGTATATAATTCCACATGTGTTAATTCATAGTTTTGATGCCTTCATAGTCATAAAAATAAAGAAAACTCTTTGAATGACAAGGTGTGTCCAAACTTTTGGTCTGTACTATATATATATATATATATATATATATTTGACCCTGTGGCCAAGACGGTCAGGCTCCTGCTCTTGGTTTGGCAATAGGATGCCAGGGAGGGGAGATATACATATCTCCCCACAGAAACCAAATAACGGTACCAGGTTTGGACTCTACTTGTAGCCGGAACCTAGGCAGGTCCGTTGGTCCCAGAACCATCTCCCTATGACCTTCTGGTCTGGAGCTATGAACCCTAATAGGTTTTGTGGGTGGTTGGCTGTCAGCACATAAGAGGAGTCGTGGACCCCTCCCAGGGGCAGGGAGGGGAGGGGCCGGCTACAGGTCAAAAAGCCCATGCAAGCCAGCGGGCGTGTCTTTTTTCTGAAGGGGGGTCACGCTGCATATGTGTTTGGAAGGGACCTGGAAACGGCTGACATCTCTGCCTCCCAGGTGATGACGGCCAAGGATTATCGTAACCATTATTCCTCAACCCAAAGGACTCATCCATCTGGTAAACTGACCTTTTTGCTCTGTTTAATCATGTTTGTATCATAATACCTGTATTTGCAACCACTGTATATATTCTTTGAGCGTATAGTGTTATTTCTAGTGAGCCCTTAAGGCGATTAAATATATAATTTAATCTTGTGCTGTCTTGTATCTCGATCATGAATCCCCACGTCCGTGTTTCGGCCTAGTTATACGCTACTGCGGGTTGGTTTCTCACCCTATATAATCCTGTTAACAGACCGGTCTTATATCAAATGAGAAGCTGGTGGCAGTCTTCCCGGGCTGAGGAAGCGCTGTTTCACTGGGGCAGTGAAAAGGCTCCCTCAGCTTGTTGCCTCTCTGTGTCCGTGTGGACAGGAGAAGTCTGTGGACACTGTACCAAGCTGACCTTACCTGCTCCTCAGGGACGGCATAACGTCACGACTTGGTAACCAGTGACTATACAGTATCTCGCTGGCTCTACGTATTTAACGTCCGGCGGCAGCGAGGTGCGGTATTCGTCACACCGACCAACTATTGTGAGAAGCTTGTGGAAAGATATCCAAAACGTTTGACCCAAGTCATACAGTTTAAGGGCACTGGTACCAAATATTAATGAAATGTATGTAAACTTTAGAATTTG
>NC_053390.1:579962704-579990642 GCF_905171765.1 Bufo bufo
ACCTCCTCATAGAAACTGATTAATCTAGTTTGGCATGACCGATCCCTCACAAAGCCATGCTGATATGGCGTTATTTGCTTATTTCCGTTGAGATGCTCTAAGATAGCATCTCTCAGAAAACCTTCAAACAGTTTACCTACAACAGATGTTAAACTTACTGGCCTATAGTTTCCAGGCTCTGTTTTTGGACCCTTTTTGAATATTGGCACCACATTTGCCATGCGCCAATCCTGTGGAACATTCCCTGTCAGTATAGAGTCCGCAAATATTAGAAATAAGGGTCTGGCTATGACATTACTTAATTCCCTTAGGATACGGGGGTGTATTCCATCTGGTCCTGGCGATTTGTCTATTTTAATCTTTTTAAGTCGCTGATGTACTTCTTCCTTGGTCAGACAGGACACTTTTAATGGGGAATTTATTTTTACATTCTGCATGTCATCTGACAGTTTATTTTCCTCAGTGAATACATTGGAGAAAAAAATATTTAACAGCTTTGCTTTCTCCTCATCGCTCTCTGCGACTCCCCCCTCATTACTCTTTAAAGGGCCGACACCTTCAGATTTATACTTTTTAACATTTATATAATTGAAGAACATTTTAGGGTTAGTTTTACTCTTTGGCAATTAATCTCTCGGTCTCTAGTTTGGCCGATTTTATTTGTTTTTTACATGTTCTATTTTTTTCCTTATAGTTTTTCAGTGCTTCCGTGCTACCCTCCTGTTTTAGTGATTTATATGCTTTCTTTTTGTCATTTATTGCTTTCTTTACAGTTTTATTTATCCACATTGGTTTCTTTTTGTTCCTTAACCTTTTATTCCCATACGGTATGTACCTCTCACAATAAGATTTTAGGATGTTTTTAAAGATATCCAATTTTGTGGCTGTATTTTTTTTTTTGAGGACTTTGTCCCAGTTAGTTAGGCCTATGGCCTCTCTTAGTTGGCTAAATTTAGCTTTTTTGAAGTTTGGTATTTTTGTTCCTCCTTGTAGAAACGCTCTTTTGAATGATAATTGGAAGGTTATTACTTTATGGTCACTATTTCCCAGGTGTCCACCAACCTGCACGTCTGTTGTTCTGTCAGGCCTATTGGTTAATACTAAGTCAAGTATGGCCGTCCCTCTAGTCGGGTCCTGAACCAGTTGAGAGAGGTAATTGTCTTTGGTTATTGCCAAGAACCTGTTCCCCTTATGAGATATACAAGTTTCAGTTTCCCAGTCTATATCTGGGTAGTTGAAGTCCCCCCATAATAACCACCTCATTATGATTTGCCGCCTCGTCTATCTCGTTTAGTAGTAGATTTTCTGTGGACTCTGGTATATTAGGTGGTTTATAGTAAACTCCTATTAGTAATTTATTGTTCTTTTTAGCTCCATATATCTCTACCCACAGTGACTCCACATGTTCATGTCCCTCACTTATATCTTCACGGAGTGTGGGCTTTAGACAAGACTTTACATAAAGGCAAACCCCTCCCCCTCTCCGGTTTTGACGATCCTTTCTAAACAGACTGTAACCTTGTACATTAACTGCCCAGTCATAGCTATCATCCGGCCATGTCTCAGTTATTCCCACTATGTCATAGTCCTCCTCATACATCACTAATTCCAGCTCCCCAGTTTTATTAGTCAGGCTTCTGGCATTAGTATACAGACATTTTGGATATAAATTTTACTACAGGCCAGTACAAATACAGGTCAAATACTTATGTTTAAAAGAACTAAAAATATAAAATTGGATTAAAAACATGGCTAACGAAATCCCCCCTCTTGAAAAAAATCCTTATGATAATAGTTGAAATTCGATAACATGTGGTCGTCACTGGTGTTGAATTCCTCCAAGGCCGCCCGCAACAATTATTCATTCAGCGTACATAAAAGAACAAGTAAGTATGTAGATGTAGGTAGATTACACGGTCATTGGCTATCAATTTTCTAGCCGGCCAGTGTACTACAGGCCCCAAAAATTATGCATTCAGCGGACATAAAAGAACAAGTAAGTATGTGGCTGGAGGTAGATTACACGGTCATTGGATATCAATTTTCCAGCATGCCAATGTACTGCAGGTCCCAAAAATTATACATTCAGCGTACATAAAAGAACAATTAAGTAAGTAGCTGAAGGTAGATTACACGGTCATTGGATATCAATTTTCCAGCAGGCCAGTGTACTACAGGCCCCAAAAATTATGCATTCAGCGTACATAAAAGAACAATTAAGTACCGTATTTTTCGCTTTATAAGACGCACCTGATTATAAGATGCACCTAGGTTTTTGAGGAGGAAAATAAGAAAAAAATATTTTGAACCTAAAGGTGTGCTTTTGGTGGATTTTGAACTAGTGTTCTGGTGATGACACTGTTATGGGGGATCTGTGGATGACACTGTTATGGGGCTCTGTGGATGACGCACTGTTATGGGGGATCTGTGGATGACGCACTGTTATGAGGGATCTGTGGATGATGCACTGTTATGGGGGATCTGTGGATGACACACTGTTATGGGGGATCTGTGGATGACACACTGTTATGGGGGATCTGTGGATGACACACTGTTATGGGGGATCTGTGGATGACACTGTTATGGGGGCTCTGTGGATGACACTTATGGGGCTCTGTGGATGACGCACTGTTATGGGGGGGAAATCTGTGGATGACACACTGTTATGGGGGGGAAATCTGTGGATGACGCACTGTTATGGGGAGGATCTGTGGATGATGCACTGTTATGGGACATGTGTGCTGTGACACATAGGGCCATGAGGGGGGCTAGCATAAGATGCTATATTCGTGGATGACACACATATAGCATCTTATGCTGGTCCCCCTCATGGCCCTATGTTTCACAGCATTACAGTACTTTATTCTTTGTATGTAAAGTCTTTCTTTAATCCTGAATCAATCGCTCGCCTTTTGATAAACTAGCCTAATCGCCGGCATCCGTGCTCACTATGAATGCAGCGTGCGGTCCGACCAATGTGTGACTGACGTCACTCAGTCAGTCACACTCCTCCCACTTCATTAATGAAGCAGGAGCAGGATGAAGTCATGCGCCGGCAGAACCACATGCTTCATTCATAGTGAGTACTGATGCAGGCGATTAGGCTAGTTTATCAATAGGAGAGCGATTGATTCAGGATTAAAGAAAGACTTTACATACAAAGAGATTTTTGTGCGCGGGGCCCAGTGTAATACAGTGACTGCACCGGGCCCCGCTGTGAGTTGACTCCAGCCCCTCCTCCCTCCCCACACTATAACTGATGTATCGACGGCCACGCTGTGCAGCATAGGGGCCGGCAATATATCAGTGTCAGCCCTGTAAAAAAAAGTCAACCATCGTTTTATAAGGCCCACTGCGATTTCCCCCCCCCTCTTTTGGGGGTAAAAAAGTGCGTCTTATAAAGCGAAAAATACGGTAAGTGGCTGGAGGTAGATTACACGGTCATTGGATATCAAGTTTCCAGCAGGCCAGTGTACTACAGGCCCCAAAAATTATGCATTCAGCGTACATAAAAGAACAAGTAAGTATGTGGCTGGAGGTCTATTAGATGGTCAATGGATATCAATTTTACTGAAGGCCAGTACAAATAAAGGTCAAATACATATGTTTAAAAGAACTAAAAATATAAAATTGGATTAAAAACATGGCTATCAAAATCCCCCATCTTGAAAAAAACCCTAATGAAAATAGTTGAAATACGTGGTCGTTACAGGTGTTGAATTCCTCCGAGGCCCAAAACATTAGGCATTTAACGGACAGAAATGGCCTTTTATGCCGCTGTATTTACCTAAGACAGGGACCAATATTTGTTCTGGGTGGTGGCGGATGTTTGTGGGCTGGCATGAGAAAATTTAATTACACATGGTCGTCACAGGTGTTGAATTCCTCCGAGATCTATGCCTCATTAATTTTTAGAAATGTGAGGTAGTCCACACTGTCATGAGCTAGGCGAGTGCGCTTATCGGTCACGATCCCCCCTGCTACGCGGAACAGGACACTGGACGTTGGGCAAGCCAACAGTTCCATGGCAAACTGTGCCAGCTCTGGCTACAGGTAAAGCTTGCACACCCAGTAGTCCAGGGGTTCCTCGCTTCTCAGAGCGTCCACATCGGCCGTGAACCCGATGTAGTCGGACACCTGTCGGTCTAGGCGTTCCGTGAGGCTGTATCCGGAGGGCAGCTGTTGATGGGTTGGCTGCAAGAATTCATATCCGAAGTGACCAACACATCTTCAAACTGCCCTCTTCTTGCTTGCTCTGTAGGATTGGTACTCGCAACTGTTTCTCTGTGAGTGGAAATTCCTCTGCCAGCGCCCGCAAAAGCAGAATGCAGCATTTCTCAAAGCAAGGCCTGGAAGTTTTTCATTTTGACAGCCCTCTGTGATGGTGGTAACACGGCCGCCATTTTGTGTTTGTACCGGGGGTCTAAATACGTTGCCACCCAGTACTGGTCCTTGCCTTCATACAGGGGTCACTCTTCAAATACTGGAGCATGAAGGCCCCCATTTGCACTAAAATGGAAGCGCTGGAGTGGCCTGGCTCCTGCTCATCGTCCAGGATAATGTCGTCCTCGGTCTCCTCCCCCCAGCCACGGACAACACCAGGGATCCCAGAAAAGTTTAAAGCATGCTATTCTTGCTCCTCCTCTGCTTCGGCACCATCCTCCTCTGACTCCTCTTCACACTCCTGTTGACTTGTCTCAGATGGAGTAGCCCCCCTTGGGAATTCATCCAGCATTGCGACTTCCTCATCTTTCTGCTCCTGCTCCTCGACGACTTGATCAATGACACGACGCAATGCATGCTCCAGAAAGAAGGCGTAAGGTACGATGTCACTGATGGCGCCCTGGCTGCGACTAACCAGTTTGGTGATCTCATCAAATGTCCACAGAAGTCTGCATGCGTCGCGCATGAGCAGCCACTGGCGCGGAGAATAAAAAACAAGCTCTCCAGAACCTGTCCTACCTCAGAGTTCATATAGGTAGTCGTTAACTGCACGTTTCTGCTGGAGCAGCCTATCAAGCATATACAAGTCGGAGTTCCAGCGCATCAGGCAGTCACAAATCAGACGTCTGACAGGCAAGTGGTGTCGCCGCTGAACATCAGCAAGGCGAGCCATGGCCGTGTAAGATCTTCTAAAATCTCCTGAAATTTTCCTGGCCTGCCGCAAGACGTCCTAGACCCCGGGGTATTTAGCAGCGAATCGCTGCACAACTAAGTTCAGGACGTGTGCTATGCACGGCACGTGTGTAATTTTGCCCTGTTTCCACTCAGCAGATTGGTAACGTTGCACACCACTTTAACAACTGTCAAATTGAGCGGGGTTAGCCACTGATCAGCCTGTGACCGCAAAGCTGAATGGAGTGCAGGACCAGTGTGGCTCTTGGCTTCCAGGCACAACAGCCGCAGCACAGCATGGCAATGTCTCAACTGACACGTCGAATAGGTTCTGGGGAGCTTGGGTGGGCACAGCGGAAGAGGCGGTAGCAGTGGAAATGGAGGAGGAGATGGAGGATGGAGTAGGAGGAGAAGAAGAGGCAGGCCTGCATGCAATCCGTGGCGGTAACACCAAATCCACATGGGTGCAACGGGTTGCATGCTTGACAGCCGTCAGAAGGTTCACCCAGTGTGCAGTAAAAGTTATGTACCTTCCCTGCCCGTGTTTGCTAGACCACTTGTCTGTAGTCAGATGTATCTTGGCACCGACACTGTGTGCCAGAAATACATTCACTTGCTGCTGAACATGTCTATATAGCTCTGGGATACCCTTCTGGGAGAAATATTTCCTTCCAAGGACCTTCCATTGCGGTGTGCCAATGGCCACAAATTTTCTAAAGGCCTCAGAGTCCACCAGCTTATATGGCAATATTTGGTGGGCTAGCAGTTACGACAAGCCAGCGGTCAGCCGTTGGGCAAGAGGGTTATCCGGCGTCATCAACTTTTTACGTTTGAACATTTGGGCCACGGAAGCCTGCCTTCTGCCAGATAAACGCGACGACGGCATGGTGGAAGGTGGAGTGGAGGAAAAATGAGAGGAGAGAGGAAAAGGAGAAGAGGCAGTACGTGGAGCGCCGGGAGTGTGGCTTTGTGGGTTCTGACGGCGTTGCTCCCACTGGGCTCGGTCATGGGACGCCAGGTGCCTTCTTAAGGCGGTCGTCCCTAGGTGAGTGTTGGGCTTACCACGACTCATGTGTTGACAGCACAGGCTGCAGATGGCAACACTATTGTCAGCAGCTGAAACGTTAAAAAAAGCCCACACTGCAGAGCCATGTGCCGACGTCCTGGGAGCACCAGATGTGACCGTGCATGGTGAATGGCTCGCTCCAGATACATTTGCAGTCTGCTTTTTGCCTCCTGTGCACTGCGAGTTCTGCCTGCTTCTCCTATTTCTGCCCCCTATCTGCTGCTGTCTCTCCCTCTGAACTCCTCTCCTCTTCCTCTCTTGTGGGCACCCACGTGACATCCATCGACACATCATCATCATCACATTCACCACCACTGACATTAGAGATCTTGGAGTAGGCAGCAACAGCAGGGCCTCTGTCCTTGGGCTGATCTGGGTATTGTCGTCAGACCGCTGGGCTGCGCATCGGTATGGTCTGGGAATGGATGGGAAAATAATTCCTCTAACTCGAGTGGAGGGGCTATGGTGGTGGTGGTGGTGTTGGTGTCTTTTGGGGTGCACACAGCAGAGAGTGAGGAGGGTGCAGATACAGAGGATGAGGAGGGTGCAGAAGCGGAAGGCTGAGTGAGTCACTCGACCAACTCTGGTGCGTCCTTTGACGTAATCGCACGCACCTTCTCCAACTCCCAACTTGGGCTCTGGCCTGGTGCACCTGCCCGACCTCTACCATCCCTACGGAATTTTCAAAATGACCCTTTGACAAAGTCCCTATAGAAGAGCAGTATTTGTGGAAGCAGGTATATAGAACCCCTTAATGATTATTTACTGTAAGCAGGTATATCAAACCAATTAATCAGTTTTTTGGGAGGCAACAGGTATATCACACCAGAACTGCACACAACTGCTGCACAATATAAATGCACTTTATAGAAAGTATATTATAGGTATATCACACCCCTGCCTCAATCAGTTTTTTTTGAGGGGCAACTGGTATATCACAACAGTTGCAATTAGTTGTTCCAATAGCGTTTGTCCCTCTGTATAGCTGTGGTATCTCAGCATAACCGCACACAACTGCAGCACAATCCAAATGCACTATATAGAAATTATATTATAGGTATATCACACCCCTGCCTCAATCAGTTTTTTTGAGGGGCAACTGGTATATCACACCAGTTGCAATTAGTTATTCCAATAGCGTTTGTCCCTCTGTACAGTGCAGTATCGCAGCAGAACCGCACACAACTGCTGCACAATACAAATGCACTATAATATATGTTCTATGTTAGAAAGTATATTATAAATATATCACACCCCTCTGTATGTAACACCTATCGATAGCACACCTATACCAGTCCTTAAAAGGACTGGTGTGGCCCTATTAGCTAGTGTTTGGTGTCCCTAACAGTCTGTCCCTACTCCACATAGCAACCTCTCCCTACACTGGCAAAAGACTGAATGGAAACGATGGCCAGATCAGGGTTTTTTCTAGGGTACGGGGTGTGTCCATGTGCTGAAACGTCTCAATTGGCTGTCCTGTCCCAACTGATGGATGTGTCATGGGTCTGCACAATGCCATCTCTACTCCTGAGCAACCAGGTACAATTTGTTCTTCTAGTGGCTCAATAGTGGTCGCTTCAAATGGCACTTTGTCTCTTCATAACAACAAGTAATAGCTATAGATCAGGGATGACTGCGGATGTCAGCAGATAAATATGTCCCAGCTAAACTATATTGATGATTTTGAGCGAGTAGGTCGAAAGGGTGAATTATGACTGATCATACCCAGATAGCAATCTCCAAGGCGCTGCAGGCCTCTAGAAATGACATTTCCAGAGTCTGACTAAGATGCCAATAGGGTAAAAATGTCACTCTTTGCTTCAGAAGGAAACCTCCAAGTGTTCCAACATCAAAAAGCAGAGCATGGTTTCTCAATAACTGTCCACATAGGCAGAGTAGGGCAGAGGGCTGTGCAGATTTTCTAATATTTTGTGGGTTTTTCCCCCTCTCTCTACTGATTAGGAATACACAAGAGAAAGATCTCGGCATTAGGGACAGGATGGAGGACTCTCTGGGCTTCTGTTGGATTTCTCTTAGGTCTAAATTGGGGCGCAGATTACAACGAAACTGTCATTGTCGCAATTACCTCCCTCACAGAGTCATGGACTTTTCTGGGGGGTACTGCAAAGGTAGACAGAAACAGGTGACAAAAAGCCTTGAACCGTATTGCACGGTGAGCTGAGCCAGGCTATATAGCCACAGGTACATGTGATAAGAGCGGCAGAAGATAGAAAATCTTCTATACTGGCCCTTGAAATTAAAGAGAATTCCCGCATATGTGTGCGCCTTGTGCAGCAGAGAGGCATAGCAAAGTCTTGCTGGGGAGAATCTAACTAGAGGGTTTCACTAGGGATTACTGATAGTCAATCCAGAAAAATCCTTGCTCCCGTGACATTTCACCAGTGCTGACGACAACCTCCTCTTGGAAATTTAAGGATACGTTCAGGAGTTTGGAATTTTGCGAGTCTTGCCAGCTAAGGTAATTTACCAGAAAGGCTAGGCATTACATTGTAATGACCAGGATTTTAGACAGTGTCAGCACACTGTATGGATTCTACGACTTGTTGCAATTTTAGAAACCCTTTGTTATCACAGGTTTGATGATCTTTGAAAGAAAAGAGGCCTCTTTGAGAGTATTTCTGTAATCCAAATTTGGCTTCCTACATTGTCAAGCTTTAAAACATCCTAGAAAGAAAAAAAGCTAAAGCAACACAATGACTGCTGTCAGAAGTGGGATTCAAACCCACGCCTCCAGAGGAGACTGTGACCGAACGCAGCGCCTTAGACCGCTCGGCCATACTCACAACCCTGTGTGCTTTGCATGTTCTTCTATGGAAGCGGAACATAGCAGTTTTTAAATGTAAGTGGGAACAGTTCCCAAATGAAAACCCATTCCCATCATATCATTACTAGAAGTTGGCATCAGGGTGAAAAGCATAGCATGGGCATTTAACATTGCTGTAATAGCTCTTTCCAGGCCTGTCTAGGGCTGGAGGAGCTGACCGAAATAGCTCAGTTGGGAGAGCGTTAGACTGAAGATCTAAAGGTCCCTGGTTCGATCCCGGGTTTCGGCAGATAGAAATTGACTTTTAGCCGGCTATTTCTGAAAATATTTCATGAATGGATGTTATTATTAAAATTCTTGTGTTCTTACCAAATCTGCATTATGTATTTGCAATTTCTAGTTCACAAAAGTGCTGATGTTCTTGAAAAAGGTTTAAAGAAAGGCTTTTCACATCAGGCAGTAGTAAGGAAAGGACAAAATGATACAGTGGGACTAAAAAATTCAGAAGATTTCTGAATTTCAGAAAAAACTTTTACTATACTTTTTGAACCTGAATTTCATCTTCTTCTGAGCAACCAGGTATAATTTGTTCTTCTGGTTGGTCAACAGTGGTCCCTTCAAATGGCACTTTTTCTCTTCATAACAACAAGTAATAGCTATAGATCAGGGATGACTGCGGATGTCAGCAGATAAATATGTCCCAGCTAAACTATATTGATGATTTTACGCGAGTAGGTCGAAAGGCTGATTTATGACTCGTCATATCCAGATAGCAATCTCCAAGGCGCTGCAGGCCCCTAGAAATGACATTTCCAGAGTCTGACTCTGATCTGATGCCAATAGGGTAGAAATGTCACTTTTTGCTTCAGAAGGAAACCTCCAAGTGTTCCAACACCAAAAAGCAGAGCATGGTTTCTCCATAACTGTCAACACTGACAGAGAATCTGACTGGAGGGTTTCACTAGAGATTACTGACAGTCAATCCAGAAAAAATCCTTGCTCCCGTGACATTTCACCAGTGCTAATAACAATCTCCTCCTGGAACTTTTAGGATACGTTCAGGAGTTTGTAATTTTGCGAGTCTTGCCAGCTAAAGTAATTTACCAGAAAGGCTAGGCATTGCACTGTAATGACCAGGATTTTAGACAGTGTCAGCACACTGTATGGATTCTTCGACTTGTTGCAATTTTAGAAACCCTTTGTTATAACAGGTTTGATGATCTTTGGAAGAAAATAAGCCTCTTTGAGAGAATCTCTGTAATCCAAATTTGGCTTCCTACATTGTCAAGCTTTAAAACATCCTAGAAAGAAAAAAAAGCTAAAACAACACAATGACTGCTGTCAGAAGTGGGATTCAAACCCACGCCTCCAGAGGAGACTGTGACTGAATGCAGCGCCTTAGACCGCTCGGCCATACTGACAACCCTGTTTGCTTTCCATGTTCTTCTACGGAAGCGGAACATAGCAGTTTTTAAATGTAAGTGGGAACAGTTCCCAAATGAAAACCCATTCCCATCATATCATTACTAGAAGTTGGCATCAGGGTGAAAAGCATAGCATGGGCATTTAACATTGCTGTAATAGCTCTTTCCAGGCCTGTCTAGGGCAGAAGGAGCTGGCCGAAATAGCTCAGTTGGGAGAGCATTAGACTGAAGATCTAAAGGTCCCTGGTTCGATCCTAGGATTCAGCAGATAGAAATTGACTTTTAGCCGGCTATTTCTGAAAATATTTCATGAATGGATGTAATTATTCAAATTCTTGTGTTCTTACAAAATCCGCATTAGGTAATTGCAATTTCTAGTTCACAAAAGTGCTGATGTTCTTGAAAAAAATTTAAAGAAAGGCTTTTCACATCAGGCAGTAGTAAGGAAAGGACAAAATGATACAGTGGGACTAAAAAATTCAGAAGATTTCTGAATTTCAGAAAAAACTTTTACTATACTTTTTGAACCTGAATTTCATCTTCTTCTGAGCAACCAGGTATAATTTGTTCTTCTGGTGGGTCAACAGTGGTCCCTTCAAATGGCACTTTTTCTCTTCATAACAACAAGTAATAGCTATAGATCAGGGATGACTGCGGATGTCAGCAGATAAATATGTCCCAGCTAAACTATATTGATAATTTTACGGGAGTAGGTCGAAAGGCTGATTTATGACTCGTCATATCCAGATAGCAATCTCCAAGGCGCTGCAGGCCCCTAGAAATGACATTTCCAGAGTCTGACTCTGATCTGATGCCAATAGGGTAGAAATGTCACTCTTTGCTTCAGAAGGAAACCTCCAAGTGTTCCAACACCAAAAAGCAGAGCATGGTTTCTCCATAACTGTCAACACTGACAGAGAATCTGACTGGAGGGTTTCACTAGAGATTACTGACAGTCAATCCAGAAAAAATCCTTGCTCCCGTGACATTTCACCAGTGCTAACAACAACCTCCTCCTGGAACTTTTAGGATACGTTCAGGAGTTTGGAATTTTGCGAGTCTTGCCAGCTAAGGTAATTTACCAGAAAGGCTAGGCATTGCACTGTAATGACCAGGATTTTGGACAGTGTCAGCACACTGTATGGATTCTTCGACTTGTTGCAATTTTAGAAACCCTTTGTTATCACAGGTTTGATGATCTTTGGAAGAAAAGAAGCCTCTTTGAGAGAATCTCTGTAATCCAAATTTGGCTTCCTACATTGTCAAGCTTTAAAACATGCTAAGCCCACGGGGTTGTCAGGATGGCCGAGCGGTCTAAGGCGCTGCGTTCAGGGCGCAGTCTCCTCTGGAGGCATGGGTTTAAAGCCCACTTTTGACAGCAGTCATTGTGTTGCTTTAGCTTTTTTTCTTTCTAGGATGTTTTAAAGCTTGACAATGTAGGAAGCCAAATTTGGATTACAGAGATTCTCTCAAAGAGGCTTCTTTTCTTCCAAAGATCATCAAACCTGTGATAACAAAGGGTTTCTAAAATTGCAACAAGTCGAAGAATCCATACAGTGTGCTGACACTGTCTAAAATCCTGGTCATTACACTGCAATGCCTAGCCTTTCTGGTAAATTACCTTAGCTGGCAAGACCCGCAAAATTCCAAACTCCTGAACGTATCCTAAAAGTTCCAGGAGGAGGTTGTCGTTAGCACTGGTGAAATGTCACGGGAGCAAGGATTTTTCTGGATTGACTTTCAGTAATCTCTAGTGAAACCCTCCAGTCAGATTCCCTGTCAGTGTTGACAGTTATGGAGAAACCATGCTCTGCTTTTTGGTGTTGGAACACTTGGAGGTTTCCTTCTGAAGGAAAGAGTGACATTTCTACCCTATTGGCATCAGATCAGAGTCAGACTCTGGAAATGTCATTTCTAGGGGCCTGCAGCGCCTTGGAGATTGCTATCTGGGTATGACCAGTCATAAATCAGCCTTTCGACCTACTCGCGTAAAATCATCAATATAGTTTAGCTGGGACATATTTATCTGCTGACATCCGCAGTCATCCCTGATCTATAGCTATTACTTGTTGTTATGAAGAGACAAAGTGCCATTTGAAGGGACCACTGTTGACCCACCAGAAGAACAAATTGTACCTGGTTGCTCAGGAGAAGATGAAATTCAGGTTCAAAAAGTATAGTAAAAGATTTCTCTGAAATTCAGAAATCTTCAGAATTTTTTAGTCCCACTGTATCATTTTGTCCTTTCCTTACTACTGCCTGATGTGAAAAGCCTTTCTTTAAACCTTTTTCAAGAACATCAGCACTTTTGTGAACTAGAAATTGCAAATACCTAATGCGGATTTGGTAAGAACACAAGAATTTGAATAATTACATCCATTCATGAAATATTTTCAGAAATAGCCGGCTAAAAGTCAATTTCTATCTGCCGAAACCCGGGATCGAACCAGGGACCTTTAGATCTTCAGTCTAACGCTCTCCCAACTGAGCTATTTCGGCCAGCTCCTCCAGCACTAGACAGGCCTGGAAAGAGCTATTACAACAATGTTAAATGCCCATGCTATGCTTTTCACCCTGATGCCAACTTCTAGTAATGATATGATGGGAATGGGTTTTCATTTGGGAACTGTTTCCACTTACATTTAAAAACTGCTATGTTCCGCTTCCGGAGAGGCACATGCTAAGCACACAGGGTTGTCAGGATGGCCGAGCGGTCTAAGGCGCTGCGTTCAGGTCGCAGTCTCCTCTGGAGGCGTGGGTTCGAATCCCACTTCTGACAGCAGTCATTGTGTTGCTTTAGCTTTTTTTCTTTCTAGGATGTTTTAAAGCTTGACAATGTAGGAAGCCAAATTTGGATTACAGAGATTCTCTCAAAGAGGCTTCTTTTCTTCCAAAGATCATCAAACCTGTGATAACAAAGGGTTTCTAAAATTGCAACAAGTCGAAGAATCCACTGTCTAAAATCCTGGTCATTACAGTGCAATGCCTAGCCTTTCTGGTAAATTACCTTAGCTGGCAAGACTCGCAAAATTCCAAACTCCTGAACGTATCCTAAAAGTTCCAGGAGGAGGTTGTCGTTAGCACTGGTGAAATGTCACGGGAGCAAGGATTTTTCTGGATTGACTGTCAGTAATCTCTAGTGAAACCCTCCAGTCAGATTCTCTGTCAGTGTTGACAGTTATGGAGAAACCATGCTCTGCTTTTTGGTGTTGGAACACTTGGAGGTTTCCTTCTGAAGCAAAGAGTGACATTTCTACCCTATTGGCATCAGATCAGAGTCAGACTCTGGAAATGTCATTTCTAGGGGCCTGCAGCGCCTTGGAGATTGCTATCTGGGTATGACCAGTCATAAATCAGCCTTTCGACCTACTCGCGTAAAATCATCAATATAGTTTAGCTGGGACATATTTATCTGCTGACATCCGCAGTCATCCCTGATCTATAGCTATTACTTGTTGTTATGAAGAGACAAAGTGCCATTTGAAGGGACCACTGTTGACCCACCAGAAGAACAAATTGTACCTGGTTGCTCAGGAGAAGATGAAATTCAGGTTCAAAAAGTATAGTAAAAGATTTCTCAGAAATTCAGAAATCGTCAGAATTTTTTAGTCCCACTGTATCATTTTGTCCTTTCCTTACTACTGCCTGATGTGAAAAGCCTTTCTTTAAACCTTTTTCAAGAACATCAGCACTTTTGTGAACTAGAAATTGCAAATACCTAATGCGGATTTGGTAAGAACACAAGAATTTGAATAATTACATCCATTCATGAAATATTTTCAGAAATAGCCGGCTAAAAGTCAATTTCTATCTGCCGAAACCCGGGATCGAACCAGGGACCTTTAGATCTTCAGTCTAACGCTCTCCCAACTGAGCTATTTCGGCCAGCTCCACCAGCACTAGACAGGCCTGGAAAGAGCTATTACAAAAATGTTAAATGCCCATGCTATGCTTTTCACCCTGATGCCAACTTCTAGTAATGATATGATGGGAATGGGTTTTCATTTGGGAACTGTTCCCACTTACATTTAAAAACTGCTATGTTCCGCTTCCGGAGAGGCACATGCTAAGCACACAGGGTTGTCAGGATGGCCGAGCGGTCTAAGGCGCTGCGTTCAGGTCGCAGTCTCCTCTGGAGGCGTGGGTTCAAATCCCACTTCTGACAGCAGTCATTGTGTTGCTTTAGCTTTTTTTCTTTCTAGGATGTTTTAAAGCTTGACAATGTAGGAAGCCAAATTTGGATTACAGAGATTCTCTCAAAGAGGCTTCTTTTCTTCCAAAGATCATCAAACCTGTGATAACAAAGGGTTTCTAAAATTGCAACAAGTCGAAGAATCCACTGTCTAAAATCCTGGTCATTACAGTGCAATGCCTAGCCTTTCTGGTAAATTACCTTAGCTGGCAAGACTCGCAAAATTCCAAACTCCTGAACGTATCCTAAAAGTTCCAGGAGGAGGTTGTCGTTAGCACTGGTGAAATGTCACGGGAGCAAGGATTTTTCTGGATTGACTGTCAGTAATCTCTAGTGAAACCCTCCAGTCAGATTCTCTGTCAGTGTTGACAGTTATGGAGAAACCATGCTCTGCTTTTTGGTGTTGGAACACTTGGAGGTTTCCTTCTGAAGCAAAGAGTGACATTTCTACCCTATTGGCATCAGATCTTTCTAGGATGTTTTAAAGCTTGACAATGTAGGAAGCCAAATTTGGATTACAGAGATTCTCTCAAAGAGGCTTCTTTTCTTCCAAAGATCATCAAACCTGTGATAACAAAGGGTTTCTAAAATTGCAACAAGTCGAAGAATCCACTGTCTAAAATCCTGGTCATTACAGTGCAATGCCTAGCCTTTCTGGTAAATTACCTTAGCTGGCAAGACTCGCAAAATTCCAAACTCCTGAACGTATCCTAAAAGTTCCAGGAGGAGGTTGTCGTTAGCACTGGTGAAATGTCACGGGAGCAAGGATTTTTCTGGATTGACTGTCAGTAATCTCTAGTGAAACCCTCCAGTCAGATTCTCTGTCAGTGTTGACAGTTATGGAGAAACCATGCTCTGCTTTTTGGTGTTGGAACACTTGGAGGTTTCCTTCTGAAGCAAAGAGTGACATTTCTACCCTATTGGCATCAGATCAGAGTCAGACTCTGGAAATGTCATTTCTAGGAGCCTGCAGCGCCTTGGAGATTGCTATCTCGGTATGACCAGTCATAAATCAGCCTTTCGACCTACTCGCGTAAAATCATCAATATAGTTTAGCTGGGACATATTTATCTGCTGACATCCGCAGTCATCCCTGATCTATAGCTATTACTTGTTGTTATGAAGAGACAAAGTGCCATTTGAAGGGACCACTGTTGACCCACCAGAAGAACAAATTGTACCTGGTTGCTCAGGAGAAGATGAAATTCAGGTTCAAAAAGTATAGTAAAAGATTTCTCTGAAATTCAGAAATCTTCAGAATTTTTTAGTCCCACTGTATCATTTTGTCCTTTCCTTACTACTGCCTGATGTGAAAAGCCTTTCTTTAAACCTTTTTCAAGAACATCAGCACTTTTGTGAACTAGAAATTGCAAATACCTAATGCGGATTTGGTAAGAACACAAGAATTTGAATAATTACATCCATTCATGAAATATTTTCAGAAATAGCCGGCTAAAAGTCAATTTCTATCTGCCGAAACCCGGGATCGAACCAGGGACCTTTAGATCTTCAGTCTAACGCTCTCCCAACTGAGCTATTTCGGCCAGCTCCTCCAGCACTAGACAGGCCTGGAAAGAGCTATTACAACAATGTTAAATGCCCATGCTATGCTTTTCACCCTGATGCCAACTTCTAGTAATGATATGATGGGAATGGGTTTTCATTTCGGAACTGTTTCCACTTACATTTAAAAACTGCTATGTTCCGCTTCCGGAGAGGCACATGCTAAGCACACAGGGTTGTCAGGATGGCCGAGCGGTCTAAGGCGCTGTGTTCAGGTCGCAGTCTCCTCTGGAGACGTGGGTTCGAATCCCACTTCTGACTGCAGTCATTGTGTTGCTTTAGCTTTTTTTCTTTCTAGGATGTTTTAAAGCTTGACAATGTAGGAAGCCAAATTTGGATTACAGAGATTCTCTCAAAGAGGCTTCTTTTCTTCCAAAGATCATCAAACCTGTGATAACAAAGGGTTTCTAAAATTGCAACAAGTTGAAGAATCCACTGTCTAAAATCCTGGTCATTACAGTGCAATGCCTAGCCTTTCTGGTAAATTACCTTAGCTGGCAAGACTCGCAAAATTCCAAACTCCTGAACGTATCCTAAAAGTTCCAGGAGGAGGTTGTCGTTAGCACTGGTGAAATGTCACGGGAGCAAGGATTTTTCTGGATTGACTGTCAGTAATCTCTAGTGAAACCCTCCAGTCAGATTCTCTGTCAGTGTTGACAGTTATGGAGAAACCATGCTCTGCTTTTTGGTGTTGGAACACTTGGAGGTTTCCTTCTGAAGCAAAGAGTGACATTTCTACCCTATTGGCATCAGATCAGAGTCAGACTCTGGAAATGTCATTTCTAGGGGCCTGCAGCGCCTTGGAGATTGCTATCTCGGTATGACCAGTCATAAATCAGCCTTTCGACCTACTCGCGTAAAATCATCAATATAGTTTAGCTGGGAAATATTTATCTGCTGACATCCGCAGTCATCCCTGATCTATAGCTATTACTTGTTGTTATGAAGAGACAAAGTGCCATTTGAAGGGACCACTGTTGACCCACCAGAAGAACAAATTGTACCTGGTTGCTCAGGAGAAGATGAAATTCAGGTTCAAAAAGTATAGTAAAAGATTTCTCAGAAATTGTCAGAATTTTTTAGTCCCACTGTATCATTTTGTCCTTTCCTTACTACTGCCTGATGTGAAAAGCCTTTCTTTAAACCTTTTTCAAGAACATCAGCACTTTTGTGAACTAGAAATTGCAAATACCTAATGCGGATTTGGTAAGAACACAAGAATTTGAATAATTACATCCATTCATGAAATATTTTCAGAAATAGCCGGCTAAAAGTCAATTTCTATCTGCCGAAACCCGGGATCGAACCAGGGACCTTTAGATCTTCAGTCTAACGCTCTCCCAACTGAGCTATTTCGGCCAGCTCCACCAGCACTAGACAGGCCTGGAAAGAGCTATTACAAAAATGTTAAATGCCCATGCTATGCTTTTCACCCTGATGCCAACTTCTAGTAATGATATGATGGGAATGGGTTTTCATTTGGGAACTGTTCCCACTTACATTTAAAAACTGCTATGTTCCGCTTCCGGAGAGGCACATGCTAAGCACACAGGGTTGTCAGGATGGCCGAGCGGTCTAAGGCGCTGCGTTCAGGTCGCAGTCTCCTCTGGAGGCGTGGGTTCGAATCCCACTTCTGACAGCAGTCATTGTGTTGCTTTAGCTTTTTTTCTTTCTAGGATGTTTTAAAGCTTGACAATGTAGGAAGCCAAATTTGGATTACAGAGATTCTCTCAAAGAGGCTTCTTTTCTTCCAAAGATCATCAAACCTGTGATAACAAAGGGTTTCTAAAATTGCAACAAGTCGAAGAATCCACTGTCTAAAATCCTGGTCATTACAGTGCAATGCCTAGCCTTTCTGGTAAATTACCTTAGCTGGCAAGACTCGCAAAATTCCAAACTCCTGAACGTATCCTAAAAGTTCCAGGAGGAGGTTGTCGTTAGCACTGGTGAAATGTCACGGGAGCAAGGATTTTTCTGGATTGACTGTCAGTAATCTCTAGTGAAACCCTCCAGTCAGATTCTCTGTCAGTGTTGACAGTTATGGAGAAACCATGCTCTGCTTTTTGGTGTTGGAACACTTGGAGGTTTCCTTCTGAAGCAAAGAGTGACATTTCTACCCTATTGGCATCAGATCTTTCTAGGATATTTTAAAGCTTGACAATGTAGGAAGCCAAATTTGGATTACAGAGATTCTCTCAAAGAGGCTTCTTTTCTTCCAAAGATCATCAAACCTGTGATAACAAAGGGTTTCTAAAATTGCAACAAGTTGAAGAATCCACTGTCTAAAATCCTGGTCATTACAGTGCAATGCCTAGCCTTTCTGGTAAATTACCTTAGCTGGCAAGACTCGCAAAATTCCAAACTCCTGAACGTATCCTAAAAGTTCCAGGAGGAGGTTGTCGTTAGCACTGGTGAAATGTCACGGGAGCAAGGATTTTTCTGGATTGACTGTCAGTAATCTCTAGTGAAACCCTCCAGTCAGATTCTCTGTCAGTGTTGACAGTTATGGAGAAACCATGCTCTGCTTTTTGGTGTTGGAACACTTGGAGGTTTCCTTCTGAAGCAAAGAGTGACATTTCTACCCTATTGGCATCAGATCAGAGTCAGACTCTGGAAATGTCATTTCTAGGGGCCTGCAGCGCCTTGGAGATTGCTATCTCGGTATGACCAGTCATAAATCAGCCTTTCGACCTACTCGCGTAAAATCATCAATATAGTTTAGCTGGGACATATTTATCTGCTGACATCCGCAGTCATCCCTGATCTATAGCTATTACTTGTTGTTATGAAGAGACAAAGTGCCATTTGAAGGGACCACTGTTGACCCACCAGAAGAACAAATTGTACCTGGTTGCTCAGGAGAAGATGAAATTCAGGTTCAAAAAGTATAGTAAAAGATTTCTCTGAAATTCAGAAATCTTCTGAATTTTTTAGTCCCACTGTATCATTTTGTCCTTTCCTTACTACTGCCTGATGTGAAAAGCCTTTCTTTAAACCTTTTTCAAGAACATCAGCACTTTTGTGAACTAGAAATTGCAAATACCTAATGCGGATTTGGTAAGAACACAAGAATTTGAATAATTACATCCATTCATGAAATATTTTCAGAAATAGCCGGCTAAAAGTCAATTTCTATCTGCCGAAACCCGGGATCGAACCAGGGACCTTTAGATCTTCAGTCTAACGCTCTCCCAACTGAGCTATTTCGGCCAACTCCACCAGCACTAGACAGGCCTGGAAAGAGCTATTACAACAATGTTAAATGCCCATGCTATGCTTTTCACCCTGATGCCAACTTCTAGTAATGATATGATGGGAATGGGTTTTCATTTGGGAACTGTTCCCACTTACATTTAAAAACTGCTATGTTCCGCTTCCGGAGAGGCACATGCTAAGCACACAGGGTTGTCAGGATGGCCGAGCGGTCTAAGGCGCTGCGTTCAGGTCGCAGTCTCCTCTGGAGGCGTGGGTTCAAATCCCACTTCTGACAGCAGTCATTGTGTTGCTTTAGCTTTTTTTCTTTCTAGGATGTTTTAAAGCTTGACAATGTAGGAAGCCAAATTTGGATTACAGAGATTCTCTCAAAGAGGCTTCTTTTCTTCCAAAGATCATCAAACCTGTGATAACAAAGGGTTTCTAAAATTGCAACAAGTCGAAGAATCCACTGTCTAAAATCCTGGTCATTACAGTGCAATGCCTAGCCTTTCTGGTAAATTACCTTAGCTGGCAAGACTCGCAAAATTCCAAACTCCTGAACGTATCCTAAAAGTTCCAGGAGGAGGTTGTCGTTAGCACTGGTGAAATGTCACGGGAGCAAGGATTTTTCTGGATTGACTGTCAGTAATCTCTAGTGAAACCCTCCAGTCAGATTCTCTGTCAGTGTTGACAGTTATGGAGAAACCATGCTCTGCTTTTTGGTGTTGGAACACTTGGAGGTTTCCTTCTGAAGCAAAGAGTGACATTTCTACCCTATTGGCATCAGATCTTTCTAGGATGTTTTAAAGCTTGACAATGTAGGAAGCCAAATTTGGATTACAGAGATTCTCTCAAAGAGGCTTCTTTTCTTCCAAAGATCATCAAACCTGTGATAACAAAGGGTTTCTAAAATTGCAACAAGTTGAAAAATCCACTGTCTAAAATCCTGGTCATTACAGTGCAATGCCTAGCCTTTCTGGTAAATTACCTTAGCTGGCAAGACTCGCAAAATTCCAAACTCCTGAACGTATCCTAAAAGTTCCAGGAGGAGGTTGTCGTTAGCACTGGTGAAATGTCACGGGAGCAAGGATTTTTCTGGATTGACTGTCAGTAATCTCTAGTGAAACCCTCCAGTCAGATTCTCTGTCAGTGTTGACAGTTATGGAGAAACCATGCTCTGCTTTTTGGTGTTGGAACACTTGGAGGTTTCCTTCTGAAGCAAAGAGTGACATTTCTACCCTATTGGCATCAGATCAGAGTCAGACTCTGGAAATGTCATTTCTAGGGGCCTGCAGCGCCTTGGAGATTGCTATCTCGGTATGACCAGTCATAAATCAGCCTTTCGACCTACTCGCGTAAAATCATCAATATAGTTTAGCTGGGACATATTTATCTGCTGACATCCGCAGTCATCCCTGATCTATAGCTATAACTTGTTGTTATGAAGAGACAAAGTGCCATTTGAAGGGACCACTGTTGACCCACCAGAAGAACAAATTGTACCTGGTTGCTCAGGAGAAGATGAAATTCAGGTTCAAAAAGTATAGTAAAAGATTTCTCTGAAATTCAGAAATCTTCAGAATTTTTTAGTCCCACTGTATCATTTTGTCCTTTCCTTACTACTGCCTGATGTGAAAAGCCTTTCTTTAAACCTTTTTCAAGAACATCAGCACTTTTGTGAACTAGAAATTGCAAATACCTAATGCGGATTTGGTAAGAACACAAGAATTTGAATAATTACATCCATTCATGAAATATTTTCAGAAATAGCCGGCTAAAAGTCAATTTCTATCTGCCGAAACCCGGGATCGAACCAGGGACCTTTAGATCTTCAGTCTAACGCTCTCCCAACTGAGCTATTTCGGCCAGCTCCACCAGCACTAGACAGGCCTGGAAAGAGCTATTACAACAATGTTAAATGCCCATGCTATGCTTTTCACCCTGATGCCAACTTCTAGTAATGATATGATGGGAATGGGTTTTCATTTGGGAACTGTTCCCACTTACATTTAAAAACTGCTATGTTCCGCTTCCGGAGAGGCACATGCTAAGCACACAGGGTTGTCAGGATGGCCGAGCGGTCTCCTCTGGAGGCGTGGGTTCAAATCCCACTTCTGACAGCAGTCATTGTGTTGCTTTAGCTTTTTTTCTTTCTAGGATGTTTTAAAGCTTGACAATGTAGGAAGCCAAATTTGGATTACAGAGATTCTCTCAAAGAGGCTTCTTTTCTTCCAAAGATCATCAAACCTGTGATAACAAAGGGTTTCTAAAATTGCAACAAGTCGAAGAATCCACTGTCTAAAATCCTGGTCATTACAGTGCAATGCCTAGCCTTTCTGGTAAATTACCTTAGCTGGCAAGACTCGCAAAATTCCAAACTCCTGAACGTATCCTAAAAGTTCCAGGAGGAGGTTGTCGTTAGCACTGGTGAAATGTCACGGGAGCAAGGATTTTTCTGGATTGACTGTCAGTAATCTCTAGTGAAACCCTCCAGTCAGATTCTCTGTCAGTGTTGACAGTTATGGAGAAACCATGCTCTGCTTTTTGGTGTTGGAACACTTGGAGGTTTCCTTCTGAAGCAAAGAGTGACATTTCTACCCTAGTGGCATCAGATCTTTCTAGGATGTTTTAAAGCTTGACAATGTAGGAAGCCAAATTTGGATTACAGAGATTCTCTCAAAGAGGCTTCTTTTCTTCCAAAGATCATCAAACCTGTGATAACAAAGGGTTTCTAAAATTGCAACAAGTTGAAGAATCCACTGTCTAAAATCCTGGTCATTACAGTGCAATGCCTAGCCTTTCTGGTAAATTACCTTAGCTGGCAAGACTCGCAAAATTCCAAACTCCTGAACGTATCCTAAAAGTTCCAGGAGGAGGTTGTCGTTAGCACTGGTGAAATGTCACGGGAGCAAGGATTTTTCTGGATTGACTGTCAGTAATCTCTAGTGAAACCCTCCAGTCAGATTCTCTGTCAGTGTTGACAGTTATGGAGAAACCATGCTCTGCTTTTTGGTGTTGGAACACTTGGAGGTTTCCTTCTGAAGCAAAGAGTGACATTTCTACCCTATTGGCATCAGATCAGAGTCAGACTCTGGAAATGTCATTTCTAGGGGCCTGCAGCGCCTTGGAGATTGCTATCTCGGTATGACCAGTCATAAATCAGCCTTTCGACCTACTCGCGTAAAATCATCAATATAGTTTAGCTGGGACATATTTATCTGCTGACATCCGCAGTCATCCCTGATCTATAGCTATTACTTGTTGTTATGAAGAGACAAAGTGCCATTTGAAGGGACCACTGTTGACCCACCAGAAGAACAAATTGTACCTGGTTGCTCAGGAGAAGATGAAATTCAGGTTCAAAAAGTATAGTAAAAGATTTCTCTGAAATTCAGAAATCTTCAGAATTTTTTAGTCCCACTGTATCATTTTGTCCTTTCCTTACTACTGCCTGATGTGAAAAGCCTTTCTTTAAACCTTTTTCAAGAACATCAGCACTTTTGTGAACTAGAAATTGCAAATACCTAATGCGGATTTGGTAAGAACACAAGAATTTAAATAATTACATCCATTCATGAAATATTTTCAGAAATAGCCGGCTAAAAGTCAATTTCTATCTGCCGAAACCTGGGATCGAACCAGGTACCTTTAGATCTTCAGTCTAACGCTCTCCCAACTGAGCTATTTCGGCCAGCTCCACCAGCACTAGACAGGCCTGGAAAGAGCTATTACAACAATGTTAAATGCCCATGCTATGCTTTTCACCCTGATGCCAACTTCTAGTAATGATATGATGGGAATGGGTTTTCATTTGGGAACTGTTCCCACTTACATTTAAAAACTGCTATGTTCCGCTTCCGGAGAGGCACATGCTAAGCACACAGGGTTGTCAGGATGGCCGAGCGGTCTAAGGCGCTGCGTTCAGGTCGCAGTCTCCTCTGGAGGCGTTGGTTCGAATCCCACTTCTGACAGCAGTGATTGTGTTGCTTTAGCTTTTTTTCTTTCTAGGATGTTTTAAAGCTTGACAATGTAGGAAGCCAAATTTGGATTACAGAGATTCTCTCAAAGAGGCTTCTTTTCTTCCAAAGATCATCAAACCTGTGATAACAAAGGGTTTCTAAAATTGCAACAAGTCGAAGAATCCACTGTCTAAAATCCTGGTCATTACAGTGCAATGCCTAGCCTTTCTGGTAAATTACCTTAGCTGGCAAGACTCGCAAAATTCCAAACTCCTGAACGTATCCTAAAAGTTCCAGGAGGAGGTTGTCGTTAGCACTGGTGAAATGTCACGGGAGCAAGGATTTTTCTGGATTGACTGTCAGTAATCTCTAGTGAAACCCTCCAGTCAGATTCTCTGTCAGTGTTGACAGTTATGGAGAAACCATGCTCTGCTTTTTGGTGTTGGAACACTTGGAGGTTTCCTTCTGAAGCAAAGAGTGACATTTCTACCCTATTGGCATCAGATCAGAGTCAGACTCTGGAAATGTCATTTCTAGGGGCCTGCAGCGCCTTGGAGATTGCTATCTCGGTATGACCAGTCATAAATCAGCCTTTCGACCTACTCGCGTAAAATCATCAATATAGTTTAGCTGGGACATATTTATCTGCTGACATCCGCAGTCATCCCTGATCTATAGCTATTACTTGTTGTTATGAAGAGACAAAGTGCCATTTGAAGGGACCACTGTTGACCCACCAGAAGAACAAATTGTACCTGGTTGCTCAGGAGAAGATGAAATTCAGGTTCAAAAAGTATAGTAAAAGATTTCTCTGAAATTCAGAAATCTTCAGAATTTTTTAGTCCCACTGTATCATTTTGTCCTTTCCTTACTACTGCCTGATGTGAAAAGCCTTTCTTTAAACCTTTTTCAAGAACATCAGCACTTTTGTGAACTAGAAATTGCAAATACCTAATGCGGATTTGGTAAGAACACAAGAATTTGAATAATTACATCCATTCATGAAATATTTTCAGAAATAGCCGGCTAAAAGTCAATTTCTATCTGCCGAAACCCGGGATCGAACCAGGGACCTTTAGATCTTCAGTCTAACGCTCTCCCAACTGAGCTATTTCGGCCAGCTCCACCAGCACTAGACAGCCCTGGAAAGAGCTATTACAACAATGTTAAATGCCCATGCTATGCTTTTCACCCTGATGCCAACTTCTAGTAATGATATGATGGGAATGGGTTTTCATTTGGGAACTGTTCCCACTTACATTTAAAAACTGCTATGTTCCGCTTCCGGAGAGGCACATGCTAAGCACACAGGGTTGTCAGGATGGCCAAGCGGTCTAAGGCGCTGCGTTCAGGTCGCAGTCTCCTCTGGAGGCGTGGGTTCAAATCCCACTTCTGACAGCAGTCATTGTGTTGCTTTAGCTTTTTTTCTTTCTAGGATGTTTTAAAGCTTGACAATGTAGGAAGCCAAATTTGGATTACAGAGATTCTCTCAAAGAGGCTTCTTTTCTTCCAAAGATCATCAAACCTGTGATAACAAAGGGTTTCTAAAATTGCAACAAGTCGAAGAATCCACTGTCTAAAATCCTGGTCATTACAGTGCAATGCCTAGCCTTTCTGGTAAATTACCTTAGCTGGCAAGACTCGCAAAATTCCAAACTCCTGAACGTATCCTAAAAGTTCCAGGAGGAGGTTGTCGTTAGCACTGGTGAAATGTCACGGGAGCAAGGATTTTTCTGGATTGACTGTCAGTAATCTCTAGTGAAACCCTCCAGTCAGATTCTCTGTCAGTGTTGACAGTTATGGAGAAACCATGCTCTGCTTTTTGGTGTTGGAACACTTGGAGGTTTCCTTCTGAAGCAAAGAGTGACATTTCTACCCTATTGGCATCAGATCTTTCTAGGATGTTTTAAAGCTTGACAATGTAGGAAGCCAAATTTGGATTACAGAGATTCTCTCAAAGAGGCTTCTTTTCTTCCAAAGATCATCAAACCTGTGATAACAAAGGGTTTCTAAAATTGCAACAAGTCGAAGAATCCACTGTCTAAAATCCTGGTCATTACAGTGCAATGCCTAGCCTTTCTGGTAAATTACCTTAGCTGGCAAGACTCGCAAAATTCCAAACTCCTGAACGTATCCTAAAAGTTCCAGGAGGAGGTTGTCGTTAGCACTGGTGAAATGTCACGGGAGCAAGGATTTTTCTGGATTGACTGTCAGTAATCTCTAGTGAAACCCTCCAGTCAGATTCTCTGTCAGTGTTGACAGTTATGGAGAAACCATGCTCTGCTTTTTGGTGTTGGAACACTTGGAGGTTTCCTTCTGAAGCAAAGAGTGACATTTCTACCCTATTGGCATCAGATCAGAGTCAGACTCTGGAAATGTCATTTCTAGGGGCCTGCAGCGCCTTGGAGATTGCTATCTCGGTATGACCAGTCATAAATCAGCCTTTCGACCTACTCGCGTAAAATCATCAATATAGTTTAGCTGGGACATATTTATCTGCTGACATCCGCAGTCATCCCTGATCTATAGCTATTACTTGTTGTTATGAAGAGACAAAGTGCCATTTGAAGGGACCACTGTTGACCCACCAGAAGAACAAATTGTACCTGGTTGCTCAGGAGAAGATGAAATTCAGGTTCAAAAAGTATAGTAAAAGATTTCTCTGAAATTCAGAAATCTTCAGAATTTTTTAGTCCCACTGTATCATTTTGTCCTTTCCTTACTACTGCCTGATGTGAAAAGCCTTTCTTTAAACCTTTTTCAAGAACATCAGCACTTTTGTGAACTAGAAATTGCAAATACCTAATGCGGATTTGGTAAGAACACAAGAATTTGAATAATTACATCCATTCATGAAATATTTTCAGAAATAGCCGGCTAAAAGTCAATTTCTATCTGCCGAAACCCGGGATCGAACCAGGGACCTTTAGATCTTCAGTCTAACGCTCTCCCAACTGAGCTATTTCGGCCAGCTCCTCCAGCACTAGACAGGCCTGGAAAGAGCTATTACAACAATGTTAAATGCCCATGCTATGCTTTTCACCCTGATGCCAACTTCTAGTAATGATATGATGGGAATGGGTTTTCATTTGGGAACTGTTCCCACTTACATTTAAAAACTGCTATGTTCCGCTTCCGGAGAGGCACATGCTAAGCACACAGGGTTGTCAGGATGGCCGAGCGGTCTAAGGCGCTGCGTTCAGGTCGCAGTCTCCTCTGGAGGCGTGGGTTCAAATCCCACTTCTGACAGCAGTCATTGTGTTGCTTTAGCTTTTTTTCTTTCTAGGATGTTTTAAAGCTTGACAATGTAGGAAGCCAAATTTGGATTACAGAGATTCTCTCAAAGAGGCTTCTTTTCTTCCAAAGATCATCAAACCTGTGATAACAAAGGGTTTCTAAAATTGCAACAAGTCGAAGAATCCACTGTCTAAAATCCTGGTCATTACAGTGCAATGCCTAGCCTTTCTGGTAAATTACCTTAGCTGGCAAGACTCGCAAAATTCCAAACTCCTGAACGTATCCTAAAAGTTCCAGGAGGAGGTTGTCGTTAGCACTGGTGAAATGTCACGGGAGCAAGGATTTTTCTGGATTGACTGTCAGTAATCTCTAGTGAAACCCTCCAGTCAGATTCTCTGTCAGTGTTGACAGTTATGGAGAAACCATGCTCTGCTTTTTGGTGTTGGAACACTTGGAGGTTTCCTTCTGAAGCAAAGAGTGACATTTCTACCCTATTGGCATCAGATCTTTCTAGGATGTTTTAAAGCTTGACAATGTAGGAAGCCAAATTTGGATTACAGAGATTCTCTCAAAGAGGCTTCTTTTCTTCCAAAGATCATCAAACCTGTGATAACAAAGGGTTTCTAAAATTGCAACAAGTTGAAAAATCCACTGTCTAAAATCCTGGTCATTACAGTGCAATGCCTAGCCTTTCTGGTAAATTACCTTAGCTGGCAAGACTCGCAAAATTCCAAACTCCTGAACGTATCCTAAAAGTTCCAGGAGGAGGTTGTCGTTAGCACTGGTGAAATGTCACGGGAGCAAGGATTTTTCTGGATTGACTGTCAGTAATCTCTAGTGAAACCCTCCAGTCAGATTCTCTGTCAGTGTTGACAGTTATGGAGAAACCATGCTCTGCTTTTTGGTGTTGGAACACTTGGAGGTTTCCTTCTGAAGCAAAGAGTGACATTTCTACCCTATTGGCATCAGATCAGAGTCAGACTCTGGAAATGTCATTTCTAGGGGCCTGCAGCGCCTTGGAGATTGCTATCTCGGTATGACCAGTCATAAATCAGCCTTTCGACCTACTCGCGTAAAATCATCAATATAGTTTAGCTGGGACATATTTATCTGCTGACATCCGCAGTCATCCCTGATCTATAGCTATAACTTGTTGTTATGAAGAGACAAAGTGCCATTTGAAGGGACCACTGTTGACCCACCAGAAGAACAAATTGTTCCTGGTTGCTCAGGAGAAGATGAAATTCAGGTTCAAAAAGTATAGTAAAAGATTTCTCTGAAATTCAGAAATCTTCAGAATTTTTTAGTCCCACTGTATCATTTTGTCCTTTCCTTACTACTGCCTGATGTGAAAAGCCTTTCTTTAAACCTTTTTCAAGAACATCAGCACTTTTGTGAACTA